>NW_010239578.1:8208-15170 GCF_000690775.1 Eurypyga helias | reverse complement strand
AAGCCCACCGGTATCCTTTTGGGTCATTAAAGTACCCTCTCTTGAGATAGCTAATGCCAAAGATGCATGGGGCATCTGAGGCAGTCACAATGGGGTGCTTTTGCCACTCCTTCCCAGTCAGGCTTATTTCAGCCTCCAACACAGCCAGTTGTTGAGATCCCCCACTCACACCAGAAATACTTTTGGGCTGTACCTCTTTATAGCTTGATGGCATGCGGGTACACTGTGCAACTGTGTCCACTAAGAGCTCTGTACTCCTGTGACCCTGATGTGCCAGGCCATTGGATCCGTGCGATGCAGTAAACACGGTTGTCCCTTTCCTCCACCTGGCTGAAGGCAGGGTCCCTCTAATACTCATGTGCCTCACTCATGTCTTCGAGGAATGGATTATTGGTCAGGTCAGATCCTCCATCCTGTTCAGACATGGGAGCAGCAGTCTTCCTGGAAGAATCGTAAGTGATTGTTCTTCCTTGCAACTCACATACCCATGCCTCTAGAATTGAGGTAGGTGTTCCATTGCACTTCCTCATGTCCTTTCTGAGGTCACACAGGTAAGAACTACAGGGTGCCTGTGGTGTGTACCCACAATATCATTTTTAAATGTATCAGCTTATTCAATTAGGTAATGAATGTTGATTGAGGAGCTCTAGAAAACTTGACAAATCATACAAAAGACCCATTGAGGCACTGAAGCAACCTCTGGCAGTAATGCAAAGACAGCTTCCCAGACAAGTTGTTCCATTGTCAGATTGCTGTCAGTGGATCAATAGGAGCTCATGTTAACTGCTCTAATTGAAATCCTTACCTGTCAGCTACTAGGACGTGGTTTTGCTGTTAACTTTACCATGGCCCAAGATTCTAACCCTCACTTTTTTTTCTTACCAAAGTGGTGCAGGACTGTCCTGAAGTGGGTCTCTGCACTAGTTGGCTCTGGTGGCGAATCAGACATTTCCTCTGCTGCTGTTGGCTGTTTGTATAATGTCATTTGGAAAATTGCATCTCCTTCGATCTCCTTTGCACTTTGCACTTTGCACTGTTCCAGCCTGAAAGCAGGTTCTATTTGTCAGATAAAAATATTTTGCTGCTGTCTTGTTGCTTTGGATCGCAGAGATTGATCTATACAACATGAAAAGCATTGCTAGTAAAGGGAAATCTAGAACAGTCCTGGAGGTGACTTTATTCATTGCTTTGTGTTAGAGAGTCCATTTAATATGAGATGGAGGTAGAACATCACATTTCCAAAAGGGCACAGTGGTTATTCTAATCATTAGGAAAGTGGCCCTTTGCAGGCACTTTGAAGAGCTGTTCACTACAGTAGTGTGGCAGAAATCTGGAATAATGCAAAAGCAAGTATTTCCACAGGTATAGGATAGCTTACGCTGCAAACGGAACTTGAATTCCTGATGATTATCCCTAACTTTAAGAGAAGATCAACATAAAGGCCAATTGCTTGTTAGCATGCTTGGGTTGTTAGCGTGATCATGAAAATGAGCAGAATTTTAAGAGAAAATCCCTAATGGTGTAATATTTATGGAGTTATGAAAGAGTTGTAGTGAGACCACTGGACCTTTGATCTGGATTTGTGTATAACATTCATTATGTAATTTAAAATATTGTTAAGCAGAGATTATATTCTTGGTTACCAAAGATGAGTAAGCAGGGGAGTAAACCTGTTCCCTGGAGGTATTGGTGGTTTTGAGAGAGATTTTGAAGCTTTTATTTATCAGTATGAGTAAAATCTTGGAATAGGTACAAGCATGACATTATAAGGCCACAATTCTTAGAACTTTATAGTCTGCTTTGTATTCTCCAGCCATTAGGAGTTACAAAAATACAAAGTGGTTTTAAAGACAGCTCTGGAAGATGCTCTGTCGAAAGGCTCTCCTTTAAAAAAAAGAAATAAATACCCTGGAGAAAGACACAGGAATAATAGATGCAGAAGAGAGGCAAGCTCTAGCAGTAGAAGACCGTAAGTAATGAAGTTGGGAAACCTGCAGGAGGGGAAATCTGGAGGCAGTTACTTCAGAAGCTTAGCAGAAATACTTGGGAAGAGTGTCCAGTGTTAGACTTGAAAGTGAGTAAACTGCGTCGCTCTGGATGAAAAAGCTCTGGTGTTGGTAGGTGTTAGTGGAGAAGGCTGCCAACCTCTCCGTGGCTTCACCGTGCGGGAGTTGACACGGCCGTTTCTGCGAGTTGAAAAAACAGAAGAAGACGGCAGGAAGTTTAAGGGACTTGTAATGAAGTGCAGCTGAGGGGGTTAGGCACTAGATACTGAAGGGAAATGCCTCACTAAGAAATAATCCCCCAGCCTGGCAACGAGCCTTCACTTCTGGCTGGAACATTTTAGACTGGCAAGGGAAGGAGGGAAGAGAAGGTCACTCCTCTCTCTATAGCCACGTTGCCTGCAGTATGAACTGCCTCTTTCTGAAGGTGCTGTAGAAGCAATGATGTGACATTACCCTCACGTCTCGCATCTGTGTTGTCTTCTGAGGTGTTGCTGCCTCGACAGGTAGCATTTAAAATATATTAATTTTTGAGTTCTCAGAGAGTAAGAAATGGACAATTTCTTTAGAGCAGGATTAGAATTTCTAGTCAGCAAAGGGTGTTGTCCGATGAGTTTGTTGCATCCTTAGAAGAGAATATACTGCCCTGAGTTTACATGACCTCTCAGAAGTGCTGAAAGAGAGTGCTACAATGTCATTCCTTGTTTATGTGCAGCAGGACGCTTGAAGTGATACTAAACAGTAGGTCTGAACCAAGTAATACCCAGGTGAAACTAGAGGAGTAGACTATATACGTTTATGCACAATAGAATAGATACATGCTTATGTAGCTTCAATTTTATTTTTTATAGACTAACTACAGTAATCTTCATGTTATTAATCCTGAACTCTCTACCTTTATGCACCCAAGCCGTGCCAGGCAAGCTCAACAATGGTTACTTGAAATACACTCTCGAGGTCTGCTTTGAATGTAGTGAATGTGTCAATTTTTAAACTTTTTATTCCATTTGATTTATGTCTCTATGTTTGTATTTGTTTCTCAACTATGGTTGGTATTCTGGGGTGGTGAATCAGAAGGAGAAAAAGAGGAATACACAAGCTGCAGGACTGGTAACAGAAAGCCAGATTTTTTGCAATAAGTCCTTGAGCTTAATTATAAGTATACTTCCTTACCTATTTAACCTGGATTTTCCTGCCAGAGGAACTGTTCTGGCAATCAGAATTAGAATTCTGATTAGAATAATTTTTGACCAGTGCAATACGAGGGCAGAAGAAGTGGGGAGAGAAGCAGTTTGCACGCTTCGGTGTCAGGCTGGTGACACTGCTCAGTGGCCCCGACTGGGAGTGTTTTGACAAGAACGCTTGTCATGTGTCAGGGCCGCTGTTGTCTTTTACTACGTAAGCACACGCAGCATTGGGCAGGCACCTTTCACTTTGTGTGGCTCTGGGTGTGCGAGTGTTGTGCTCGGAGGCTTTTAGACCTTCCTATCGCTGTGTGAGCTCAGTTTCCATAGCTGTGCTAGTTGAGAATGGTGCCCGGAAGGACTTTGCCCAGAAGTGTTTAAATTTGCCTGAATTATGTCTAAGTTTAGGTACTGTTCCAGGCTGTTTTGTTGCTCTTGCCAATTACCAGCGTGTAACCTTCCCGTTAATTGGAAGAGTTGCTCTGGCAAAGATGTTTCCCCCATGAATTTGCACAGAGACAGCCTTACTGAACTTCTCTGAAACATACATGTTCTGTTCTCTGTTGGGGTTTTTCAATGGTAATATGTTATCTGCTTTTTAACTTTCTTCTTTATTCTTTTATTTGCAGTGATGTGGTTGCATGACCTGCAGCATTATTGTAACAGGGACTGTTCAGTGCATGACTTGCTTTTCTGTCCAGACTGCATAACCAAAACTTAACCAGTTCTACACTTAAGACTCATGGCCACCTGATTGCAAAGGGAGATCTACTTGCAGAGAAGCGTACCATCCTGGGGACTGACTTTCCCATTTCCCACTTCCGTTTACTCTTTCTCTTCACAAAAAGTCTCCTATGAGGCTGGAAGAGAGGACACCCGGTGTTCAGAGGTCGAGAGGAGGCGTTCTGCAAACTGACAGAGCACTGTCAGCTCTCCATGTTACTTCTGCCTGTCCGCTTTATTTAATTCTGATTAACAGTATTAACACAGAATTCCTGCAACATTTTCATATACTGAACTATAAAAATCTGGTCTTAATGACATTGTTCCTAAAAACGCCTTTTGGTTACTGTTAAAATTTCAAAGCACCTACACCCTTAAAGGATCCACTTTGAGTCCTTAAATAACTAAAGTGAAGGAGGTGTTTTTACCAGGAGAAGTGACTAATGAATTGCTGCTTGGCCATCCCATCTTCCTTAGAAAACCCAGCAAGGTTCATCTGATAATCTCTGAGCCAGGCAAACTACCGGGCGGTATTTTCCTCACAGACGCTGTCTGCTTCCTTGCTATGTATATATACAGTAGTTCGTGGCTGATGTATTTTTCTCTCTACATTTTAGCTGTGTTGTCAGTTTCTTTCAGAAACTTTTTCTCAATCTGTGTACTGTTGTTAAAACAATCTGAGGAAAGAACATGAACGGAGACAAGTGTGAAAGGCGTCTACGCTTCCAATATTACACAGACTGTCCTTGCCAGTTTATAATTTGGGTCGTTTAGCCCTTACCTGTACTGGTGGTTTTTTTCCGTTTGTCTCCTCATTGCAGTCTTAGCTATTTAATTTCCAATTGCACTAGCTTGGCTATTTCTCTGTATTACGAATTTTAGCTGTAAGATTTGCCATATGTAGACAGTGTAACTCAAAATGGTTTGTACTGCCTATATTAATTTAAAAAGCTGCTTATTTAATATTCCTAAATATCTGCACATTTGTACTACTGTACCTTTGTTTTGTATTGGACATCCAGCACTGGCAAGATTCCGAAGACAAGGGAGTACTGTAGTGCTGGAAGTTTAGAGGTTTATTGCGTAGGAGGAGTTAGTACGTAACCGACAGGGAAGGGAGATTTTAAGCCATAGGGTTCCCAGGAAATCTGAAGAGAGTCAAAATGACGAGTACCGTGAGGGGTTTGGTTTAAGTCCTCGTCTAGACAAACCCCATACCTGCTCACTTGGATCTTAATCCTGCCAGAACATGCATGTGTGTGTGCTCTGCTTACTCCGGGAATGGCTCTGCATGTTCAGGCAATAGCATAAGCGGCCAGTCCCGTTTTCCCTGTGAGCACCCCCGTGCTGGCAGAGCGTCATGCTCACTAGCCTCCATGGTCACTTCCGGCCACCAAATGCGGCATGTGCCTCGTCACCAGCCGGGTGGGACTCTGGGCAGAGCTGCACCTCCTGCACCCAGACGGCTGCGTGTACCCGGTCCTTGGGGATCCCGATCCCACTGGGTCAGTCGCAGAACGCCTTGGAGAAAAGGCCGACTGTGTCCTCATCTCTGTTTCTGCAGAGTGTGGGGTTCTGTGCCACCCAGGAAAGGGAAGTTCGGGTAGGAGCGGGCTCCCAGCAGATGGTGCAGGAGAGGGAGGAGGCATTAAGATCCCTGTGAGAAGGGTGCATCGTGTTGCCGATGGGGTGCGGTACCTGAAGGGGGGGCGGTGGCTGCCAGGTGCTCTGGCTGACAGCAGTCCAGATGGACTCCAGAGTGGGGGATATGTCTTTTCTGGCACACCTGGACCTGGGGCGGTGAAGTCTGACATGCCCTGCGGGCAGGATCTGGGGCTGGCGCTGACAGGTCCGGCGTTCTGGCAGCAGAGGCAGTAGCACTGTCGTCAGACTGAGTCCAGCAGAGCTGAAGGATTTGTGTCCTACCAGGTCCTCGCCACTCTTCCCTCACCATGTGAAGCATTACCAGAGAAACGTCTTTCTGTTGCGTGTCAGTGCCGTGGGTCGTTTCCGTCAAAGGCGTGGTGTCGTTTATCGTTTGCGAGCGCAGCTCCGGCTGGGACTGCAGCCTACCCACACCAGGCTGCGCTCAGGGTCCCTGTGCAGGGCCGGGGGTGGCTGTGCTCTCTGCGCCTGCCTGCTCGGGGCGCGAAGGCAAGTGGTTCCTCGCTTGTCTGTGTTAGAGACTAGGTGTCGGTTGTTCTTGAGCCCGAACGCATTTGTATGTGAGTGTGTGTAGCCTGACAAGTACTGCTTGAGTTTACTAATGCGATGGGGGGGTGCTGGGGGGAGCCGGGAGCTTCCACCAGTGAGTGGGCCGCGGCAGCGAGATGAGCCTCGCGTCTCCGGCGAGCTCACGACCCAGAGGTGATCGCCAGCATGTCTCTGATGTACTAACTTCGTTTGTGCTGCATAGAGAGCTCTTTTATTTTCTTAATAGGAGCTTGTTTGACAGTCCTGAATTAAGTGTTGACCGGTTATCAAAGTAACCGTTTGTGAAGTTGCCAGTGATACATTTTCTGTAAAAGAATGGATTCCTAGAGTGTCAAAACATTAATTTCCCATTTCAGTTCATCTACGAGTTGTGTAACTACCAGGTTGTCATGGTAGCAGTATTAATATACATATCTGTATATAGACCAAAAAAAGCCCACAGTAATGATCGCTGGAATCAAAAGGTTTAATATTTTTTTTCCCAGTCAAACACACTAATGCTTCCAAGGTGACAAAAGAGTGTACAGTTGTTAAACAAGTTGTAAATAAACGCTTATATAAAATATAAACACTTGTTTTTTCTTTTTTTTGGTACCTGGTTGTGGAGCGAGGCAGACGCAGCTCTGCTGTATGGGATGGCTGTGGCTGGTGGGCGATTACCAGGGCCCTGAGTGGAGTGGGAGTGATGTGGGTAGCACGTTCCTGGTCTTCAAACGCACCTGGCATCAGCCCCTACAGAAGAGCTGGGGAAGAAGTTGGGCTGTTGACAAAGCACAGCTGCAGGGCTGCTTTGGGGTCAGCACTGCTCCTGTTCTTAGGTGGACACGTGACACCTTGG
>NW_010239578.1:0-8194 GCF_000690775.1 Eurypyga helias | reverse complement strand
GGCAGCAGCCGCAGCAGCAGGAGGGCATTGCCATGGCTGGGCACTGCCCGGAGAGCGACGGGTGTTTGCTGGCTGCCAGGGCAGGAGAGCCAGAGCAGGGGAGAGTTCCAGGCAAGGCAGTGTAAGGTGGAGGCAGGGACAGCCAATGGCGCTTCACTCTGCCCTTCTGCATGCCCAGTCCCACCTCTTCACCTTGGTCTGCAGCATCTGCCTCTGACACCATCCATCCTCTCTGTTGTCCGGTTGCTCCCCCCTGCACACCTCTCCTGCCTTTCACTGTACTTCCCAGCTTCCTCACCTGCAGTGTGCACTGAAGGCAGTGTAAGGTGGAGGCAGGGACAGCCAATGGCGCTTCACTCTGCCCTTCTGCATGCCCAGTCCCACCTCTTCACCTTGGTCTGCAGCATCTGCCTCTGACACCATCCATCCTCTCTGTTGTCCGGTTGCTCCCCCCTGCACACCTCTCCTGCCTTTCACTGTACTTCCCAGCTTCCTCACCTGCAGTGTGCACTGACCTGCATCCCTTATCCCACCCCCCTTCCCTATCCCTCAGACTCCTCCACACCAGCTCCGCAAGGCCACAGTCACCTTGCTGCACCATTTACCCTAGTCCTTATGCCCCACAGGGTGGGAGGAGGTGTGTCCCACCTCACCCTGCCCCTCCGCAGCTGGTGGCCCAACAAGGGCAGATGGAGCCCCAGGTGGTGCCTCTCCTACACCCCCCACAGCTGCAGGGTCACCACTGTATCCTGCTTGTGGATGTTCCTGCTGGAGGCCACAACCAGGGCTGTGTTAGAAGGGACACGTGGGAGGCTGTAGGGGCTGTGAGGGCCACCGAGGAGGAGACTGCCAGTCTGCCCGGCCACGTCGGACAGAGCAGAGCGCAGGGAAGCTGCCACCGGTGCCAGGCACTTGTCCCTACGGCCTTCAGGGCCACAAGAGCAGAAGGGCCTCAAAACAGCAAGGCGTGCTGTTTACTTGGCAAAGGCAGCAGATCCAGGTCAGGTATGTGAGGGAAAAGATGAGATGACTTAACTGGAAAAGGCTTCGCATACCAAACATGTCCACTGCATCCCTGCCTCAGGTCTTCTGAGAGCCCCAGGAGGCAGCAGAGCCTCTGCCTCCAGGATTTCTGGCTGGCAAGAGAACGGCCTTTGCCCCTTCCCAACAGACGAACATCTCACAACGTGCACACATCTCGATGCATGGGTTTTGGGCCAAGCTACGATACCCACAAGCTCCCTGGGAACACAACTCCTTGCCAAGGATGGTTGTACAAACCCCTCCTGGGAGAAGGGCAGAGGACGAACGAGAAACCTCCACCCCCAAACACCCCAGGAACTGGTGAAGCCAGGGCAACAGCCACAGCTCAAACTCGAGGTGAATGAAGTTAGAAAGCATTTCTGCTGCTCACCACACTCCCCCAGGTGCATGTCAGTCTCTGGCATTAGGCCCAAAGAGGAACAAGTAACAGACCCCAGACTGAAGCAGATCAGAATTCACAAACAGAACATGGTGCAATTCTAAGTTTTCCCCAGACAGTCCAGTGGGACTCCTTCCCCAATGCCCAAGTCTGCACATCCCTTCAGCTGCTGGGAAGGACTGGCAAGGACCACACCCCCTGCAGCCTTCCCTAAGAAGCTGGCTGACAGCAGTCCAGTTACCTGCTGAAGGCTGGCGGCAGCAGGGAAGCTGGCACACTCTCCCCAGCAGTGCCTGGGTGGAAGGCATGGTGGCCCAAGTGCCCCAGCAGTGACCCAGGGAATGCCGTGCACCACAGCGGGGCACGGGCACAACCTGGCCAAATGCATGCACCTCCCAGGCCGACGGGGTCCTGTCCCAGCCCAGCTCTGAGCCTGAACCTCAGAGCAGCAGGCACTTGGCACCAGAACCTGCGGGAGAGCTCCCGCTGCCGCACCAAGGGCCGGCACACGCTGGCGTCCCACAGGCTCTACCGTGCTCCATGAATTCTGCAAATGCCAAGTACCAAGGCCCTCCCTTCCAAGAGGGGGGTGTCAGGATGGCGTCTGGGATGGGGTTGAGATGGGGGGCAGTGTGGTTTTGGTCCCCCCACAGGGAAGGGGCAGTAACCCCCAACATGGTTCTCCTGCTCCGTTGCGGAAGGCTCTTTCCATTGTAGGCCCAGAGCACCTTGAAAGTAGGTCACACATTTTGGAAAGCTCATTCTCCAAACGAAAACAGGCTCCCTGGCAGGCAGGAACTGGCAGGCAGCTGGACTAAACACCTTCCTAGCAGCCATACCCTATTTTTTCTAAAAAAACCCCAAACACACACCAGAAGATCTATAACAGCTACCGTGACGCCCAACAGCAGCTCCGAATCCCTCAGCTTATATTCGGCCTGGGAACATGGACTGTGCTGGTCCCCATCCTCTCCCACGCCCGTGGGGCAGGGCGGGGCTGGGAAGTCACTCACCGCACCACAGCAAGTGGAGGCCATTTTAAATGCATCTCGTTCTGCAGAAACTGGAGTTCACCTACCTGTGGGGAGCTGGGGATGACAGACTTCATTCCCCGCCAAAGCATGCAGCTTTGAGGGGCGCTGATGGAAACCACCCGGCGTTTCTGCATGAGCGGATTCTGAACGCAGCTGGAATTAAAGGCGGCTGCAGAAAATTCTGAAACAGAACTGTCTGGGTAATACGAAGAAAAATCAACTGCACAACAGTCTTGAAAATGCTTTATTGAACTGCGTGTCTAATCGTAATGTGCAGAAGATGTGTTTGTTGAGGATTTTAAAAGATTTTTCAAGCTGTAGTCTTTTCAATCAATAGAAAAAGTCCCTGCTGGGGGTAACTCTCAGGATAACCGCAGGCCTCACGTTGTTTCCCCTTGAACCATTTTCTTTCACAGAGACTAGAAGAAAAGCAAAACTAGGACTGCTCTATGTGGGAACACTCAGGATTTGAGGATTTAAAAAAGAAACAGAGAGGAACGGAACTTAAAACGTCAGCCTATGGAGCAGCTTCTCTCGCTGCTGTAACTCTGGGGCAGCATACGCACCGTCGTTGTGCCCAGAACACCCTCCAGCACTGACGTCTGTCAGTCTGCGCTAACACACCGGCGGTGCTGCAGAGACGCAAGGGGACAGAGAAAGAGAGGGGAGGAGCTGAGAAGGGTCTGGGAGGACACCACTATGACATAAGCCCAGTTCAGACTTTTCATCAGAAGCTGTGTGCACTTTTGCTTTTATAATCTAACTTTACGTTCAAGAAAACTGAGAAAAGGGGTGAGGAAAGAAAACCAAACCTAACATCCCACCTCAGCCCTGGTCTTTGGGCTGCGGTAAACTTCTATGCACCAAAACACCATGCTCTTTTTTTTTTTCCCCCCAAATTAGCAGGGTTAACAGTATCAGCATGGAGGTGGCACCATCCAACTAAAAGGCTTTGTCAGCTTTTTTGTACCAGGAAAAATAACCAAAAGAAACAATAAATAAAAGGTGCTAAAGTTAACATTCAAGAATTCGGTTGTAATATACTGACAGTTCGGGAATCCAAATCCTCAAGCTCTCATGATACTGACAGGTCTCTGCAAACGAGGAAGCAAACGCATAAATAACTTGCTCAAAATACGATTGAGACTGTGAAAGGCTTTTTAAACTAAGACATCATGATTCAGGTTAATTTTTTTTTTGAAAAAAAAAAAAAATCCCACGGTGAATATATGAATTGTCTACACCTGAATAAAACATATTCAACAATAAAAAATTTTTAACAACCACAAAAAGGGAAAAACTTAAAACGAAAGCGAACACCGTTTGACACCAGGGCACACGACAGCCCCTCGCAGCAGCTCCCAGCTGTGGCCTTACTGGTGTGCCTCCTACAGATGCATAAAACAGAGTTTGACTCCACGCTGAGGTGATGGCTAACAGGGCCACGTAAGGGTCGCATACAGCACAATGCCACTCCCTGGTGGTGATCCCGCAGCAGCCTCGGTCCTGTGCGGGAACAGCACAGAGCCATGTCATTCTCTCATGTATTATTCAAAAGCTACTCTGTGGCCACAGACGGCTAGTCAGCATGAACCGTCCTGCCACGTAATCTCCGAGTAGTAGGAAAGCTTTGGGGTTCGTAGTTTTTACTCCCTGCATTTAAATTTTTTAAATGACAAGGTCACTGAAACTCATGCATGCTGCAAAAAATGTCATGCAGTAGTTAAGGTAAACCATCCAAGCAGTTTTTATTCATTAATATTCATAAATACACACAGCAGCTTCATTAGAGATTTTTCTTTTTTTTTTTTCCTTTTCTTCTTCAGTTTGAATGTGGAGTATTAGGAGAGCCTTTTGCATGTCAAGGTACAGGACACAGAGCTCTTAGCTCTGGACTGCAACCTACATTTACCTGCTAAAAGTAAAAATTAGTTAAGTGGAAATGATTATCATATATATCTTTTCTCTCTTTCTTTTTGAATGTACACAATGTAACAAGAGTGACAGACCTGAAATTACAATCACCAAAACAAACCCAAGATAGTTGTTGTCCACTTTCATTGGCAAATACAGCACAGAGGACATTGTCTGCAAAGTGGGATGTCATCAAAGAGGAGGTGGAGGAGGCTCGTTTCCTTTATTACTCTCTTTTAAATTTAGGTTTTCTAAAGCAACATCTAGAGGCATAATATCTACACAGCCCATAGCACCAAAATCTGCCATCTCCCCCCGCTCATCCTCATCGGAGGAGGAACTTTCTTCCTGCATCAAAGTGGACAGTAGAAGCTCCTGAACAAACAGGCTGCAGTCTGCCCGTTCGCTTTCCATCAACTGACGCTCCGCTTCCGACATCTTCGGTTCATTCAACCTGTGCAGCAGCAAGGGAAGAGAAGACAGGCGGTTGGTGAAAGACTGTTTCACCGGCGACACTACCAACAGGTGCCAAAAGGCACTCTGAACACACTCCTTTCAGGACAGTCCTGCTCACTCCCCGACATGTGCAGCTCTGGCCACCTCCCACACCTCCGTACTGTGGGCGTGCATTTAACAAACCGCTCATTCCCTGACACTACAGCAGCGTTCGGTATGGAGCCCAAGGTGACAGGAAAAATAAAACACTATTTGTGAGGCTTCCCGCTATGCACTTTTAGGGAGTGCTGTTGTGTTTTCCTAGACAGCCATCATGTGCCCCTTTTGCTTCCAAGCCAACTTCTAAGTTCATCTACGCCACAAAGTCCTGCTGCATGTGTAAAGCCCAAGGATTCCCAAAGCAGGATGCAACACCCATTCCATCACTTCTCCATCACTGTGCTGACAGGCAAGGAGATGGCTCGCTCCAACTCTGAAAGTCACAACCTGTGGCACTCGCAGGCACTTCGTTTCTCAAATAATAATGAATTTCCAATTGAAAGATGTCATGTGATATTATTCTGCACCTAGATAAAAATCAGATTGACTCAAGTCCAGGTTTCTTGACACAGGAGCTATTAAAAAGCCTGCCCTCTTTCACCATACCCAGCAGACAAACAAAAGTGTGTATGGGGGGGTGTGGCAGGGAGGGTGCAAAAAACATTGTTTCAGGTCAACAGGCATCCTTCTAAAAGAACTGGAATGACGCAGTGGGTGACTCCTCTTTAATATCACCCTGGGATCTGAGTATAATCTCTAAACCAGGTAAGTATTCTGTTAGTTCGTGGCTTCCTTTATGTTCTCTGTTATCCAGTCTCTAAAATAATTAATATATAAACCCCTAATTCAACCGTCGGCTTTTACCAAAGATGAATTTTCCATTAAACAATACTGTCTCCTGACTCCTCCCATTACGGCTCAAATCTGTATGCTTGTATCACTGGAAATGCACTTGCTCTGCTGGAAGTAGTAAGGGGAACTTGCACGATTTAGTTAGGAAATAGTCCTTTTGTTCCTCCTGAGGCTGAGAATCAGCAACTAATGTTTACCCATTGCTCAGGAGCAGACAGACAGCAGGTTTGAAAAGATGCTACAAATGCAAACAAATGCGCAGTGTGTCCCCTACAGACATGATGAAGGATCTGGCAGAAGTCCCCTGCCCAGAGTCTTAAGTAACTTGTTCAGCCAAAAATCAAGATCAGCCTCCTTTCCAAGGTTTGCAGAAATCCATACTCAAGTCCAATCCTCGAAACACATTCCTAGGTGCATTAAAGAAAGTGCAGCTGTCCCGTAAGACTGCCTCTCCTTTTTGCGAACACTAGACCATGGCAGGGTGCTTGTGCAGCCAGATCCTGGATTTGGCTTTTCAAAAGCATGGGCCGGCCATAATCTGCTACACTTGGATATTAAACGATCAGTTTAATTCTCATGCTAGGAATGCGGATGAAATGTTATCTATTACACATCCTGTGACCACTGTTGGCATCTACTGTGAATACATCCTGTATGATAAATTAGCTGGCTAACTCTGGGACGTTACTGATTGGACACTGCTTTACTAGGGTGTGCACCTAACTCCAGACACTTTTCATTGAGCTCTACATCTCTATTGGGACTAGAGCAAACAAACTGTAAAAGGCAGATTCAAGCAAAAACACAGAACAAGTTACCTTGTAAGAAGAAACTGCGAATTCTGGATAGTCTGCTGACTGTTTTCCATGTTAGATGTGTTGGTTGTTGTTGTAGATTGTGTCACAGTGGTGCTGACGTTGATGGTGTTGGTGCGTCTCGTTGCATTGCGCGCAGTCTCAAGTTGTTGCCTTGCTGCCTGTGCATGTTGTCGCTCCAACTGCAGCTGCATCTGCAGCTGCTGTAACTGAGAAGCAGAAGGGCCAGAAGAGTTGAGCTGTCCTCCCGCAGAACGCCTGACGCCTGACAGCTGAGATAAAAGCTCTGCCAGAGAAAATAAAGTTTCTTTGTGAAAGATCTTAAGTGAGCATTACACAACGGAATGAACACACCCCAGTTCCACTGCAGACTCCTTTTTCAACCAATAAAATCGAAGAACAAGCAATGCTAAAGAACTCATGGAGCTCTTGAAAAAGGTCACAGCATTCAATGTCTCAAAGAGTAAGGAAGATCAAGACTCAATGATGCAGATTTGTCCAAATAAGTTTAATGCCTTCAAAATAACAGGACAGAAGAACTACAGGGAATGCCTGGCAACTGACGTCCTCCACAGCAATACTCTGAAATAGCAACTGACTAAGGAACTATTTCATTCTAGCTTTGGTTGGTGATTTTTATTTTCCTGTCAACAAATGTTCCCTCAAAACACAGACTTCATCTTCCCAACATCCCAGAGGGAAGCTGTGCTGTAGCAAAGGGAGAAATATCATACCATTGCTTCAAACGTTCAATAAAGAGTACGTAGTTGATAAAAATTCATATGGCAAAAATGCTTAACTGCTTCAGTTTTATGGGAGACAATACTTCAGCATGTTTAATTTCTGCCAGAAGTACAGAGAAGGCCTAGCAACTAAAATACCTCTGTCCTTAAGTTTTCCAGTGCAGAGGGATGGAATGCTAATAGCCAGGCCCATCCACAAAGAAGTTCTTGAACAATTAGCAGCAAATTACTGCTCAGTGCACTACTGCAGAATCTCTTCTACACCCTGTGTAGAAGGTACTTGCTGTACCACCTGCTTCTTGTAGTTGGTGCAACAGCAGAGGGAGTAGGGGACAACACTGCTCCTGTTCTTCACCTCTACATTACAAAGTTACCGTATGGGTTGTGACAACAATAAATCATTCTAAATAAGGCTTTCTTTGAGGGTATAAAGCAAAATTATATTGTTGGACATGTCAGGCACTTAGAATGGTCAAGCTACTGCCAGCACTGATAGCAATAAAAATATTAAATAAGTTTTAATTCCATGGTAATCACAAAAAAACCCCAACACCGGACTGAAAAACCAGTAAAAAAAATGTAACAGATTACATAGACTTCATTTATTTTAAACAGAAAAATTCTGATGGTCTTTCCTATTTATTACTCCAGTACAAGGAAAGACACATCAAACTTCCAGAAAATATTTAGATGGATTCACAAGCACTGTAAGTTAAAGCATAAGTTAAATCTCAGACTAGAGCAAAACACTATTTTGTTAGATGTGAGCCTGAGAGAGTCTTGGTAGAAGGAGGACACCCAGCTCAGTGTGCAACTGAACTATAAACGTACACATTGTCCACTACAAAAGATTCAGAAGAATGCCATTTTATCCCACATTTAAGGCCGCCAGGTGGGAATCATGGAATGGTTTGGGTT
>NW_010239577.1:0-11873 GCF_000690775.1 Eurypyga helias | reverse complement strand
CCTCCCTGCCGGGAGGCGCATCCTCGGCACCGAGGGACCGCACTGACCGCCGGGCTCCGCAGGCACCCGCCTGCCCGACGCCCGGCGATGAAGGGATGAACGCCTCGGACAGCACCCTGGAAGCAAGTGCAGCTCAGCAGGGCTTTTGCTGCAGCTCGAACGGATGAGGCATTCGCCACGGCATCACCGCCACTCTGGCACAGGCCGCACAAACTTCGTATTTATTCCAGAAATCAAAAGGCCCCACATCTCAAAAACAAGCACTGTCCGCACTTGTTAATTCATTTGCGCTCTGTTTCATCAATGGTCAAACTGAGTTACCCTGCAATGAGAACAGAAAGTTTCACCAAGGACACAAACGAGGGTAATGGGTGCCTGATGTGCCTTCAAAGACACTATTTTGATATGAATGTGCTGCCGAGGGGCAGCCCGCAGGACTAATAACCCTACCTCTTAGCCTCACCACAGAAGTGACAGCCTTGCATTCACACATTTCAGCTGCAGATATGCACTTGGACCTTAGAAGGTCTTTGTCGTGGTACCAGCACAACCTTCCAGACCATGATAGCTCTCCCAGATTGATTAGGGATTATCTCAGAGGTAGGACTGGATTTCTGCTTTAACAGGTTCAGGATATATGAAAACAGGACCAAGAAAATAAAGCTGAGGAGGTGAATTCATTCGAGAGGCGCTTTATTTGTAAAGGCCTTGTTCTACTTCCCCTAAAAGCCTATATTGTTCATTGTGTCGTCTGAAACTCAACATTACCCAGTGAAATTCCCTGTTCTTCCAAGAAACCACTGTGGTAGAAAGACTGGTACAGGTTGGCAGTGCTCACTGTACATCTCAAAATGCATTAGTATGCACTACTACAACAAGCATTGGCAATACTGTAAGCCAACATTTGGTGTAGGGCAACTTGGCGATCAACAATGACATCCTCGGTCTGTTTACTCTCCTGTCTTACAGGCATTCCTCAAACCTGTAAAACTAGATTTCCTCCCTCTTTATCTGCCCAACAGCAATTGCAATAAATAATGTTTGGTCTCCTTATACTTCTTCTTGGCAAGTTAATATCCAACGTTTTTTAAATGAGGAATGACATGGTATTGTTCACAACTTGGCAATCAGATGTAAATGCCAGGCTGCCTTCACTTCAATTCTCTATGCGGTTAGGATAACACAAAGCTATGGCAAATTATCATACATAAATAGGCATGCTGTTTCCATTGCAGTAAGTTCCAAAGATGAATTTAAAAACAATTTTATACTAGGCAAGTGCCTAAAAGCAATGCTTATTATCACCATTGAAAAGAAACTTGGTCTCAGACTCATTCCAAGTCAAGAGGACTGAACTGTGCCCCTGCTTGCCTGCCCTGGGAGTGGCGTTCACAGCACAGCAGTTCCACCCAGCTCTCCTAATTCCAAAAGGAAAGTGGCTGCATCTGATACTGTACAGGGTGGAGGACAGGAAATGGGAGCAATAGTTAAGGTTTCCAAGGGCAGTGAAAGAATTTAAAACCCCTTGAAAGGGAAATGAAGATATCACATTAGAACTAAAGGTGAGGAATGAAATATGATCACGTGAAAGTCACAGCAATCTGCCTACAAAATTCTCAGAGGAAAGGGCACACAAGGAAGGCCACCCTTGTTTGCTCCTAGCTGCAAGGAGACAAAGCAGCATGGTTTGCCTTGAAGAGCCACAACTGCTTTTCAAACCAAGACAAGCTCACCCTAACCCCGGAAAAACCCTGATTAATTCAGTATCTGCTGGCCAGCCCTGCAAGGGCTCCAAGAGTAAGGCTAGATTGAATCTCATCCCTGATGCCACACCCTTAGGGTTTGCAAGCCAAAATACAGGTTCTGTGTAAGATACTGGCCTTATATGGTTCTTTAGTTGTTCACCCTTAAAACACTAACTTTGTAAGATTTCTGGCAATCGGGGCAGAAGCCTTTATGTCCATACAGGAGAAGAAAGGTAAAGCAAAGTCAAAGCTAGAGTAGTGTTTGAAGCAGACAGCACAAGCACATGCTGCAGCATCTGCCAGCCATGCATTAACCAGTCTCCTTTAGGAAGCAATAAAGATGGAAGTCCATACCTTATGTTCTGAAAGGGGACTCCCAGGCTTAAATACCAGAAAAATACCACCTGCATTTGTAAAACCAGGTAAATAGCTTACTTCACAGTTTAATCATCAATCAGTCTCTGAAGACATCACTGAGTCAGTTCATCAGCTCAAACCTGAAGTCTTAGAAGCAGCTCACTGCAAAAATGTAACTGGTTTTGTACATAGGACAGGTACATCTCATTTGAAACACAGAAGCAGGGTGCAGTCACTCAAGGCTGGGAGTATCTTAACTAAGGCCAGAGTCATCTTCACTTACTAGATATATTCTGGTGTTGAATGTTTTAGTTACCTTAATTTTCTTTGCAACACCCCAGAGTAACTCAGGGTAAAGAATAGATAGTTTTCTTATTTAATAACTATTTGGGGTTTTAATATCACATTCAGCATGCAGTCTAGAGCTTTGCTTTCTAGTCTAGCCCTCTGCAAAGCTAGCATTTTAGATGGGTGTAACTGTAGAGGTCTGGCTTCTACAGCCTAGTATCATGATGAAAATACCACTCTACTAACTTGTGGTTGAACCTTTTACCTTCTTTTCCAGGGGGAAAGCTTCCGAGGCAGAGCACACCCTTCCTTTGCATTATCTGAGTGAATGTACTTCATGTGTGGGAATTCTTAAAGCTTCAGCACTACATGGATTCTGCTTCCAGTGAGGTCAAGGAGCTGCAGATAAGGAAGCTATGTTTAGCTCTTCTGAAAAATCACACAGAATGAACACCTGATACACTGTAATACCAGCAGACTTCAGTGTGTTCTCTGCATCTCTGAGGCACCCAGAACAGAGTGAGACTCTGCAGGTCTCAGTTCAGAGTAGATAAGCTGCATTTATCCTTTCTAAATTCATGGTGTCTTAGGAATAAGGTATTTAACAATCTGCATCAGCTATACCCATTGACTGCACTGGCATCCTTGTTGCAATTGCACTGAGAACAGATGTCTCAAGCTCAGTGAAGAGCCTCAGCTGTTCTGTAATAGGCCCCAGCAGCTGCTGGGGCAACACAACCTACTCAAGCTAAATACGCCAAGTGAGGACATTGCTCCCTATGCACACTCTTCCCAGAATTTTCTGTTTATTCCTTTGACTTACATTTTCAGTATACAGGACAGGAGGTCCTTAGGCCATAGTCATGTTCTGCCTCAACTGCTGCTCCCTATCCTGTTTTGCAATCCCTTTGAAAAGGGATTCCAACTGTGCCAGTATGTACTCTTAACAGCTTGCCATCCTCTAGCAGAGCCAGAGGACAAGAACTGTGCCCTCTACACCTCCACTATTAAAGATCTGCTTGGACATGCAGTTAAAGTGATCTCACAACTCTTACCTTGCCTCCCTCACAAACATTTAGCTGCTAAGTTCTGTATCTGAAGTAGCTGAGGTACTTGATAGCCTTTTTAGGGGAATTAAGGTAACTCCAAAATGTAGAAATCGTATCTGCAAAACAAACATTGAAGCTAGATTTCCAAATTAATTCAGGACTTCATTAAATTTTCAAACCAGCTGCAATTATGCACTTGGCTACCAAAGGCTTGAGCAGCACATTAGTGCCCAAGTCTAATAGCGAGGCTTTTGATGTCAGATCTCGTACAAATACATGTTTCTTGGGAAGTCTGTTCCCTGTGAACGCTCATGCAAATTTCATCTCCCCTTCCAAGAAATTAACGACACCAATCATAAGTTTACCTGCATGCAACAGGTCTACAGTTCACATCTTCATGATCCAAAGCCAAATTTGTATATATGTTCCTCTACAGAGAATCTATCAAACCATATTATTAGACAAAACCCACCAGCTTTACTACTAGTTTGTTCTGATGGCACCTGCATTTATTTCCATCTGCTATAAAAACAAAACAAAAAACCAAACAAAAATAACCAGAGCAAGCTGCAAAGTAATAAACCATTTATTTTTTCTTTACATCAATCTTTATGAAAAAAACATCACTTAATGTTTTGTGATTCAGATTTCTTGTACCGCATATTGCTGATTTCTAACATGGCACTTAAGGGAACATTTACTTAAACAGCTACACAATTTCATGAAATTAATTCATTTTCCATTTCTCAAGTTAATCATGTCTGAACATACATACAACTGTCAAATTTAGGACCATTCATTCATTCCTGATGTCTTGAGGAAGAAGAAAAAAAAAAAATCTTTCCCTTTCTGCTGGAATATCTTACCATGTTTACAAAGACTGAGGGGAAGGGGAGAATCTCTCACAGAAGACACCTAAAGGGCAACAAAAAAAGTCCTGTTTATCGATTACATAGCTGGTAAAAAAAAACACCAAACAAAACCCAACAAACAATCTGGTAACACTGGATGATAACACTACCTGTACACATATACAAGTAAAGCTGAAATACTGTGCAGTTTTAATAGCTAGAGGTGTAGTGCAGCAATGTTTTGCCTATTTAACAGACAATAATAGTACATTTTAAAGAAGTAGCCAGAAGTTTCACTGGAAAGCCATGTGTACAAGTATAAAGACAGGAATATTCTGCAAGATGCAACTCAGTCGTTTGGTTTACAATCACAGAGTGAGAACCATGCATAAGGAACTCCTTGCACGTCTGTGCATGACCTTGACATTAAATAGTCTCAGCAGTCTATTTGCATTAACAGGTCTCTTTCCCACGCAGTGGCTGGCACAAATGTTAAATCCTCACAAACTGTTTCAGAAGGTTACCCATAAACACAAACACTTGGTATCTATGCAGTTCAGCTTTTGCAGGCCACTGAGTTGCACTGTATTTTTGATTAGCTTCATTAAGGTTTAAATACTGCCTGTGTTTCTTGCATGCCTCTACCTAGTTACTACTCTTCAAAGTTACCAGATTAAGGGTCACCCCAAGACACTTGCAACAGCAATGCAAGCTTCCCTTGACATAGCTTCTAGCTATATGCAGCTCATTTTTGTTCTGTGTAGACTTCTAGTGGCCAGAGGTTAGATGCCTCTGCAATTTTTTGACCTTCTAACTAAAGCATCAGTAAAAATGCTTAGCTAAAGGAAGCCAACAGCTCACTGGGAACTTGCGTGAAACAGCATCAACTCATTTCATATTTGCAAGCTAACAAAATACCCAGAGACAACATTATTTCCATAAGCTTCCTAACATTCATGTATTAGATTCACTGTGTGGCATGAGAAACAGCTACTTAGTTTTACTGTACAATTGGGTAACAACTTATATGATGAAACATAGCAACACACATACACACAAATTGAACCATTGAAAAAGAAGTGGTCCTGTAACATTGCAGGTCATGTTTTGTCAGCTACAGAACTTCCAAAACAGTTACCCTAAAAGTTAGTTTTATCTTCACAACCTAAAGACCTGAATGAAATCACTCTGAAAACATCTCCAAAAGTCATGGGACTAGTTGACAGCGAAGACTCAAACCCCGGGAATAACAGACTTGTAGTAATAGGGTAGGTACATACTTCTAAATTCTTCACCTTAACATTTCAACTGTTGCCACTGGAAGGAAGATCTTCAGCTTAGAAAGATTTCGTTTAATACTTGAAAACAAGATGAGAACAAACAAAAAAACCCCAGATATTAGAGATCGATTGAGACCAGCTCTTTCAAAACCAAGACAGCATAACTACGAAATTAGAAAACCTGGTCCCATTTTTATATTCAAACACTGATTGTAAGTAAAAAAAGAACACAGTACATGCAATAATATGAAAAACCTGCCTAGTAAACTCAAGTACGCAACCAAGAGTAACTAGGGAATAAAAACGAAAACAAAACTAATGCTTACAATAGACAAGGTAGGGGACATTTTAGAAGACAAATAACATAGAAATCAAGTGTGTCCCTCATTGGCAAGGATTTGCTGGCTAATTAAACATAATGTCATACAAGAAGCACACATTTTGTATCAAAAATAGTTCTGTAAGTTCATCAATGTTCACTGCTGATTAAATACTTCCCTTCCAGATAAATTGACTGAAAACATGCTTAGAGAAAGATGCAAATATATATTCCAAAAAAAGGTGCTTTTAAACAGAAGCAGGATCTCTCCCTGCACACACTTAACTTCTCTAAAACAGTGACATAACTGATGAAGTCCTCAGAAAACCAAAAGAAAACACACTAAGTAGAAGCTTATGCACCCAACTGTTCCCGACCACCAGTTTTGGTTTTTGCCAATTAGCCACTTCCCCAGCACCAAGTGATTTGCTGTCTAGTATTTGAATGCTAGCTTTATCATGATGCATCTAGACACAACATTTAAGTCAATCCAACATTCTAAACAGCCAACAGCTCAAGGAAGAACATTGCAAGAGCCCAGAGATTAGTCAGCAAGAAAGAAACCTTCCTCATCCTCAGAACCGTTTAAGAGTATTGCTAGTCATCAGATGAGAAGGAATAGCCTCCGGTCACACTTCCATAGTCAGAAACACTACAGCTAAACACCCCAAATGCTTCCTTACAGCTGTCTTGTAGGACATGCAAGCAACACTCATAGCAAAAGTGAGCATATTAAGAGAACGTTGCATTTTTCTGCTGGAAAAGGATCTTGAATTTCCATGTGCATATTCTGTCCTTTAGGCTCTTCTGATTGATTGATAAATATTTGTTTTAGGAATCCTATTGCTACCACTACTGTAATATAGTTATACATTCATGCAAGAAGAATGCTCTATTTCTTCTTAAAGATCAAGATTTCATCTTATTTTAAGCCCTAAAAAGGAAGAATCATTAAAATAAAATAATAAAAAAAACTCTCAGAGATACACTACTAATTAGCTACTAAAACATGGTACTCCTGTGACAAGCTCCATTCTTCTTCCATAATAGCTGGATTTTGGTTGTGGCTTTGAGACACTGCAATGAAAAATGTGAACAGAAATAAAATTATAGATCAGAATCTGTTCAGTCAAACTCCTCTGCATTAATGAGAATCTTTATCAACATAGCTGCCCAGAAGAGCATAAATGATGTTTGATATTGCAGTTTCAGTATACACTGAACATTCAGTGACAAATAGATACTAAGTTTACCTTTAAGTACAAATATTCAAGTGTTCTGTTTGATGATCCATTTTCATGTCACTTCAGGAAAAGACAAAGCAATTCTTCCTGTGCTTCATTCTAGATTTATCTAGTTTGTGACCTCAAGAATAGCTAGTTTATTCAAGGACAACATGATGAAAAAGTCATTTATTGAACCATCCTGAAACCAAAACATATGATGTCCTCCCACACTGAACCTGCGCTACAAAAGAAAACGTGATTACATTTTAAAAAAAAAAAAAAACACAAACAAAGAAACAAAAACCTCACAGAACAGCAATGCATGTAGTAAACAGAGTGTGGACTTTTCTTACTACTGTTTCACACACAGGCACTCAGTGCACCGCAGGAAAAAAACTGGCAATTCAGCTGATTGACTAAACTGAGACAGAAAATTAAGTGCTCTACATACGATTCCATGCACATAAATGTAAACAGAAGTGTTTGGCCTCCATACAAAGCAGTATTTCTGAAAGTGCTGGGGTTTGGAAATCTGTCCTGCATATTTCCAAAAGCAACTAGTTTACATTCTGTTTGACAGGATTAATAAAGTGTTTTGGAGGTTAACTCACTTTGGTCACGATCCCAAAGAAAAGTTTGTTGAGTAGTTTCAACTATCCTCCTCATCATCACTAATAAGGTCTCTTTTTTCTACACATGTCTCTCGTTCACGCAGGAAATCCTCACGAATGGCTTCTAGTTCACTCAGTTCGAGCCGCACTTTCTCCAGGTGATAGGTCCTCCGGTTCCTGATCTGACGTAATGGAAAAGGATTCAGGTCTCCAAAAGCAATACCAGTCAGTTTCCTGTAAGATTACACAATGTTAGAAGACAATCATTCACGTTTGGTGTTTTTTTCTGATCAGTTTTGAACTTCATCCATATTGATATTTAGCATATAGTCTCCTTCACATACCTGGTTGCTCTCAGATGTTACTGGTATTGCAAGAAACTTCTATAAAGCACTCAGTTTTAAAGTTATTTCAACAGATAGTGTGTTATCAAATGCTCAACAGTTTGCAAAGCCGCCTGCAAACTCTATATAAAATGCTATAGTAATTACAGCCTTGACAACACTGAATGCAAGACGTAAGCTTGGCTCATTAGAGCTTCATCGGCTAGACTGACAATCTGGTACACCCAGTTACCCGGTTATAGATCGGAAAACTTCCTCCATGTAACTCACTGGGGCTTATTCAATCCCAGGATAGTCAGCTCTCAAGTTATCCAAGATAATGAAGTGGTGTAAAACTTCGTCATACAGTGAGAAAGTTCTGGGATTCTGCTGACTGGAGCACAGATGTCTGAGCTGGTGTCCACTCAAGCTCATCAGGTCACATGGCAAAGCACCACAGGAGTATCCATCACCCTTCCAGAGTCATGCTGCACCCTACTACCATTCAGTCACAGCAAGACTAGTAACTGATCTGTCCAGTCAGTCCAACGACACAGTTAACTTCATAACTCCAGTTGAGCTGTACCCAAAAGATCTCATTATTTACTAAGGGAGAAAGGGCAACTGGAATTTAACTTATTCTAGCTTAATTACCAGATGAACCCAGATATTAAGAAAATTTTTTTAGACAGTTTATTTAAGGCTAAGCTCTCCATAGGTTTGTATTTTTGAGTGGACAAGAACAACTTCCTGCTATTTGTAATCAGAACATATTCCAACAGCTCCTCTACCCATGCACAACATGCTACAGAAGACAACTTTCATATGCAGAAAAACCTAACTATGACATCCTATAGAGTATAGTTATGCACATCTGTAGAGACTTTTTTCCACTAGAGAGATTAAACTTAGAAATTTTCCTCTACAAGATGACTTTCTTTCCATATCAGGAAAGACATCATTCTACATGCTTTTGTACTGTTTAAATTTTGATGCTGTAAAACTTGTACAAAAGTCGCAGTATAGGGCGGCAGATGGGTTGAATCATGCCTTGTCAGTTCTAGCAGACAAACTCATGCACCCTAGGTGGCACTACACCACTACTTTCAGCTCTGACTTCTAAAATCTGATGAAAAGAGGTATCTATTCCTCCTAATATCAGCAATATTAGAAATCTTTAAAAATAGGTTATTTTGGTACCAGAAAGTTTAGAAAGGAAACCCAAGATATCATTTCCATCCACTACGTAATTGGAAAAGGAAGGGAAAGGCCAATCTACAGCTCTGATTAAATATCAAAGTTTTGTTCAAATTAGGTGAGAGCAAAGAGATCTATTCCCCCCTTCTGTTGTGATCTTTACTTTCTGATGACACTGCTGTGGTACTACTGGAACTTCATATTACACATTTGATTATAAAGCATAAAACAGCCTATTTAAAAATTATAAAATATCCACAAGTGAGTTTTATTTATTGTTTTCTGTTAAAAATATGCGCGCACTCTTCCCAAAATCAAGTACATACTTCTCCGTCACTTCCAGATTTGGAATCAGAGTCAGCATTTATTTTGGTCACAGAGTACCACAACTGTCCAGCATTTTTCAAATTAAAAGGGGGAATGCTAAAATAACAAGCACCACCAACTCCCCCTCAAGAGTTTTTGAAGAGGTTTCAGCAGAGAAAGCAACATCTGTTATCAAGACTTCTACCATTTCAATCAGTTGCATAACATCCTCCTTGCATTAGTCTCAGCAATCTCTTTTAAGCACAAAGTAAGACTATTCAGTTTCAACTTCCTTCCAGTCAAAACTGAAACACAGGAAGTAAAATCAGTAAATATGTCTTACATAAGAGCCAAATTACAAACCTAAATTGATATAGAATTTAGTATAGTGAAAAAAGCCACCTGAGATTCCAGTTCACGATTCTGTACTAAAATCAAAATCAGTGAATTAGAGTATCTGTGCAAAACATTTGCTGATTTTAAACCAATCCCAGTATGACTAAGTATGACTTAAAATAGATCTGCTGCTCTACAGCCTTGAAACTAGGAACCTAAAAACACTACACCCTAATTTACCAACTGTAATTCCCATGAAAGGACTGAAGAACAGAAGAGTATCTGATTTGTATTTATTCTCTGGTTCAAAGTATAACTTAAAATCAGCTGGAGTTATGTGGCATTAGCCTATGCGTTAATGATGCATAAGAGACCTAAACCTAGTGGGTCATAGCTCATGTTTTCAATACTTGAGCCAGGATGTGGTTTTATTTATCATAAAACATTTTACAACAGAAGTTTTATCTGCAGTGCAAGGGGAGGCTTCAGCTATGGTTGAAATTCTTAGGAGTTGCTACCATGATACAATTGCTAACCAAGGCCAACGGGGTAAAGTGATCCATCATGCCTAAAAATTTATATTTATGAATTCATCATTTGTGCTTTTGTCTCTGCTAGATAAAATTGTTCATGAGAAATCTTAGATATAAAGCAGCTAGAGATGAAACTAACCACTAAATTAAGACCTAGATAAAAAACTAAGAAAAACCCCACAACAGACATGTTTGACGCCCCACGACAAGTCTTTCAGTTAGACAGAAGTTACCCACCTAGCATCAAGTATAGTGCGTGTGAAATACCGAAGGTACTTGAAAATGGACATGGAATCTTGCAGTTTTAAGATTTCTTCTTCTTTGTATTTAAAAAGTGCCAGGGCAAATCGGAATATTACCTGATTAAAAAACAACATACAATGTTTGGTTCTTTATAAGAAAATAATGCACCGATTCTCATTATTATCTGTTATAAACTCAAAGGAGTGTGTTACTCTTCCTATAGGCTGCGTTTGAGCTATCTAATCACACCCCTAACTCCCCTCCCTGCCTCGTCCCCCATTTCTAAAAGCAGCCAAGAACTTCTGCTGTGGCCTGAAACCCAGACAAGGTATCGTGCAGTACTATCCAGACGACAATACTGGGTTTATAGCATACAAATTCTTTGAAGTTTTGAGCTCCTAATTCAGTTGTAGAACAAAGACTGCTGGGCCTGTTGAATGCATTTATTAAGTTACTTCAGAGCCAAATTAGGCTTTGCTTTTTAAACAGGTTGGTTTTGATGCATTGGATTTTCCAACATATTGGGGGACTGATGCTGTAGGAATTTTCCATCCCAGTTTGTCATTGGAGTCTGGCATGAGCTGGAAGGTTTCCCTTAATTCTGAAAAGGTTTCAGTGAGGTCTGACCTTGGTAAGTCTGTGTGTGGCTGCCTTCACCAAATACCATGACTATGAAAACTGATTTGAATGAACACACAACCAAAATACCACTGCCTGTTAGAATGCTCAGATAAAGGCCAATAAGAAATCTAGCAAACACACAGCCCTTGTGTACCTATTTTTAACTCCCCTGTTCTCACCAACTGCCTACATCTGCTTCAGTATTTTTAATTCGTTTGAATCTCATGATTTTTTTTCCTGCACTGGTTTTATTTCACTGCAATTCAACAAATATGAAACACATGAAAGTTCTTGCACCCTCATCCCTTAACTGATGAGATGGGAACCCAGACAGTCATTGTTTGTTAGCTGTACTTCAAATTTCTGCAGAAATAAAACAAATAGCTGCTGAAGAGACAAGCTAAACATTAGCACTCAGTTACAACTTATTTTTACATCTTTTTAATATTTCTAACTTCTGCATCTTTCACTCAAGCTTTTTTCTTTAGAAGAGTAGCTGTCATCTTGATATAAATTACTTAAAACTGATGGACAGTTGAGTAAACAGCACTATCTATAGCTTTATTTTTCAAAATTGAAAAAAAAAAA
>NW_010239576.1:0-23951 GCF_000690775.1 Eurypyga helias | reverse complement strand
GGAGGACGCCGCAGGGCGCCGTTGTGCCTACAGGCCTGTCTGGCGTCAGGGGTGCCCTCGCGAAGCACAGCTGGGATGCAGTCGCCGTGGGCGAGTGCTGGGCGCTGCCCTCCTCGCCTGGCATGGGGAGAGGCGAGGGGCACGTCACGGGTCAGGAGCAGGCTGTGGCTCTGGGGCTGCAGCCTGCCCAGGGCCAGCCGGCCTCGGTGCCCTGCCATCGCAGCTCACCGTGCAGGGAGTCAGTGATCAACCAAACTCCAGTTCGTGTTGTCCCAAATAAAGGAGCAGCTGTTTCTAAGCGAACAAAAGTGTGATCAAAGTATCAAGAGTGCGTTTCAATTAAGTGAGACAAAGATGGCACGCACTTTAAGAAAACAAGTACCCCAGATCCACATCATCCGGAGAATGAGCGCTAAAAAGTTGAGGTCAGGGAGTTTGGGAGCCCCTTTCCCTGACAAGGTGAAAGAAGGGGGAGGAGGTAAGGAAAAGTCACCCGCACAGATTTAAAATTACTTTTCCAAAATGATAAAAACGTGCTTTGTAAATGGGGAAGGGATCGGAAAGCGAGAGGGTTTGCCACGTGGGTGAACGGAGGTGCCAGGCAAATGCTTAAGCTGTGAAAAATGGAGAAGGAAGGAGCTGTGAACAGCTGACGCATGCCTCCGGCTCGGCAGAGGGTCCGGTTTCCCTGCAGGGTGTCACCGAAAGGTTGGCTCCCATCCCTCCTGCAGCCAGTTCACGTGAAGTCCGCTCTCAGATCCCAGCGAAATCCCTCTCCAAAACACACGGCAGTTTCCAGAAACCTCCCACCAGGCAGGACCACAGTGCATGGGAGGGTTTCCTTGATCACTGTCTGCTGCCGGCTGCCCACCGCGTGGTCACTCACCGCACTGTGGTCACTCACGTCTTCACCAGACATCCCACTGCGCTCTGGCACTCACAGCACTGTCGCTTCGGTGCTTCAAGCACCACGGTTTGGTTCTGCCATCTCACCCACACAAGCAGGGGCCAAGACAGTGCCTGTGGAGCCGTTTCGGCATGGCACACGCACGGCATCCCGGTTTTACAGCCCAGCGGGAGAATGATGGCAACTGCACGGTGCGTGTTCGGTTTTATTTGAAGTTGGGTATCTCTCTCATCCCAGACATACTGCTTTAATCCGCCAGAGCTGTGCTGGCTTTTCCTCTCCTCTGCCTGACTTCATCGTCATTTGTGGTGTTTCAAGAGGGCGCAGTGCTCGAGCCAGGGAGTACGCGTACAGATTTCAGCAACAGTTTCTGTCACCCATCTCTCTTACCGAGTCCTGTTTACGCTGCTCTCACGTACTCACCCATTACAGTTTTGCATGAACTCCTGCTCCGGTGTGTAAGGATTTGCCCAGCAAGGCTCTCCCCCTTTTCCCTAAGGAATCGCCTTGTTGGCTGGGAACAGTTCTGGCCACTCGCTTGCCGCCTTGCAGAACAAGAGGGTCTCTTGTGTTTTGCTCAGAAGAGGCTGCCGAGGCATCCTGGATGCATCCCCATCTGTTTGCCACTGCCATTCCAACGTACCAAGCAAGTTTCTCTACTGCCAGTGCCTGGGGCTTGTGCAGGCCTTTTCCTCTGCTCTTGTCGCTCCTGTGCCCAGTGGAGCTGGCAGATGGCATCCTATGAGGATACTGATCACTTGCCTCAGTCCAGGCACAAGTATCCTTCTGGGTTAAAAATCTTCTGAAGGGTTTTGCTGGGATGACTACGCTGTCAGTCAGCTGACAGGTAACATTTCTTTGTGCCAGCCTGACTGTTCTGCAGCTTCTTAAGTTAAGGGCAGTGGCAAGGGGGGGTTACCAACTTTCAGAGGGTGGTGTGCTGCTGCCGAGCTCTGCCTGACTGACTTCGGCAAAATAATCCTTCCCTGAAAGGAGATGAGATAGCAGATAGCAGTCCTTCAGAAGGCAGATTCTGGAAAGGTTACCAGAGCCAAAAAAAATCCTTTTTTGTGATGGAGTAAAGGGAAGCAACACGAGGTAGACCTGGAATTACAGCTGAAGGCATGTCATGGCCAGTTTCATGGTCTGCTCAAAAGCTGTGTGTGATTTGAGCTGTCCATAGGGTTGCAGAGATGGTACATCTCCTCTCTGAAACTGGCTGATACCCTGAGAATAAGCGCTGCTCCCAAATGGAGGCTTCCGACTGCTCTGGAAAGGGTGAGGGATGGCCTGGTTAAGTTGGGGGTCCTTAGTGGAGGATTGTGGGCACAGTAAACACTGTGTATCAACCAGGGCACTCACACTGCAGTTAACCATTATCATTCGCTGCCACGAGTTTGTTGCCCTGAAAAGAGACCAGTTTGTTCTCGTGCTCAAGAAATAGGAAATAGCTGTGAACTTCAGGCAGCAAAGCTGCAAGGATCACCAGGGCCTGTTGGAACAGCAGTGTGTGAATGAGATCTGACCAGCGCCGCTTTTCTGCATCGTTCGAAAACAGCGCTCTGTCCCTGCTGTGCCTAATCTTGGGCTTTTTCGCTATCTGACCAGTTAGAATTGAAACCACGGTTGCTGTCACTGGGTATCCTCCTGTGGCAGCGGGGCACAGTTCGTATGGCAGAGGTGGAGGCTGTGCTGCCAGGTGCTCTGGTGTGTTTTCCAGCACCTTGTGTGACCTGACCAATATAGCTCCTAGCAGCTGTAGCACCACCGCGCCTTGTGAGCCGCAGACCAGTGCTGACCGAGTTCAGCGTGCCGGGTGCTGCAGCTGAGCCGGTTTCATGGTTACTGCGGCCGTAAGGCAGGAGCGCTGCTGCTCCCCGCAGCCCTGTCCTGCCCTGGCCATGTCCTCATGCCATTTGCACTGTCTCCACTGGTTTTCCAACAAGTGCATGCACAGAAATCCCTCAGCAAAACGTGCAGGTGGACGCCGAAGCCGATGCAGCAGATGTAGGGGCCGGTGATGGGGCAGAGGCCGCCCTGTGACAGCCATGGCTGCATCACCACATCGCTGCAGCGGTGACCGAGAGACTATCACTGTAACCTGATGTTACTGCCATGGAAAGAGGTAGTTGTGACCTAAACCACATACTTCACCCCTCCCCATGCCCGGAACTAGAGCTCTGTCAGTCCTGTGGTGAGTGGTGTGAATAAAGGAGCTGGTGAGTGGGGTGAATAAAGGAGCCTGTCTAAAGCTAGTACTATTTTTTGGTAAGCTTATTTTGCATTGGGATCCACAGGCGTCCATCCTGCTCAGCACTAGTGCCAGCACAGGGCAGGTTGTGCAGTGGGGAGGCGAGACTTGCTCCAGCTCAGCTCAACAAAGCTCAGCTCAGCAAAGCTCAGCGCAGCGTAGCTCAGTGTGACTGCAGGACCACAACCTACCTGAACTGTTAGGCTGCCTAAGAAAATGAAAACCAGCAAAGCAAATTGCCAGACATGGCGGTGCTAAATGACTGAAATTAGGCAAAACAGCCAAGAAAGAATTGCAAAGTGTGAGTCTAAAGGCATTATGTAGCTGAACTGCACAGGGACCTTGTATAGCCATCAGAGCATGCAGGAGAAAAGGGAGCTGAATATACACAGCACTGTGCAAATTAGCAGGCTCAGATTATATGACCGTGGAATTAAAAGGATTATCCGATAAATTTACTGAACAACTGGCAATTATTTTTATGGTGGGAAGTTTAGAGAGGGAGGAAAAAAGATCTGGAGTAGTCATATTCAGAGGAGGCGAAGGGAAAGATCCACCTTTGGCACTCAGGTAGCTGACAGCCCCGTGAGGAACCGCGAATTCATCTGGGCCAGGCGAGGGTTGCCCTGCCCCGCCAGGAAGGAATGCCCTTCCCTCGAGAAGAGCGAGCGCTACTGCTATGCTGGCACTGCAAAATCAAACCATTTGGGAAGCATCCAGGGAAAAAAAAATAGACGACTGTGTTATAATCACCTCCTGCCTCAGTAATGAGGGAAACAAAGGCTTTCTGAGAAGGTGCTACTAACAGATGGGCTGTGGCAGAGAAGAAAAACAGAAGCCCAGCGCCCAACAGTTGCTGGTGATGATAGGTCTGGTACCTATTGCCCAGGGAGAGACAAGCTGCTTACGCTTCCCAAGACAGAGAAAATTTTCACATGACAAGGATGAACTTGATAAAGCAAGGCAAGAGAGCGGTTTGCCTTTACCAATGAATCTCAGGACCTCAGCCTCCATCCTCCCTTCACTGCCCCAAGATCTGGGTGAGGTTTAAGCTACAAGAACAACTACAGTGTTTAACCAAATCTTCCTCCCGGGTGTTCTCACTAGCCCCAGGTCACACACTTTACCACGCTGTATTGCTGGGGCGGCAGCAAATGAACCCTGGCTTGTGCTCCCTGCCCAGGGAAATTAGAGGATGATGCAGGAGGGATTCGTACCAGCTACTCGCGAGGGTGGCTGAAGATCACCCGCCACAGCCCAGCTGGGTGGTACCAAACCCCAAAAGTCAGCATGGGGCTGAGTCCTCTGGCCCCATGGTTGGTGCTGGGCTCTAGGTCCTGATCACAAGTAAAACTGGAAGCTGGAGAGGCTTAGAATCATAGAATCGTTTAGGTTGGAAAAGACTATTAAGATCATCAAGTCCAACCGTTAACCCAAACTGGCAAATCCACCACTAAACCACATCCCTAAATGCTAACTGACGTTGTAGGTGTCCCCTTATATGTAGATCACCCTTATATGCTAAGGGAGGTTGTAGATGGATGACCACTGAGCTGCTTGTGCCTTTTTCTTTACTTTCATGATTTTTAAACATTTTGTGCCTTTCGCTTTGGATTAACATCCAGTTTCAGTGCCAGGTGTCGGCAGGTTTGCTGGGGGATTCTTTACACACAAGCTCTCTCAATCCTTTTCAAATGTCAGTTTGGCTGATGGGCAAAATCTTTAATGTGCCAAAAGGGCAAACTCCAACCGGTGCCTGAGGTGGAAACAGTGAGCAGGATCTGAGCTGCGGAAGCGACACAAACAGTAAAAGTTGAAATAACATGGTAAAGGAAATCTGCGTGCCGTTTAGGAGCAGGAGGGATTGCAGCTATCATGGGTTTTTCCAGTCACTGCAGCAGAGATTTAGAAGGTGAGCTCCGCTTGGGATTCTGCCTTTGGAATCCAGGGTTGGGGAACTGCCCAGGGCGGGATCCCTGTCCGTGTCTGCTCTTTTTCACGTGTTTTGCCCCGGAGCGTGCATTGGTGGCCCCAGAGTGTGCACTGATGGCCGCTGCTGGGCCAGTGGAAGGGGAAACCTCATCCAGCTCCAATCAGGATCTGGATGAACTGAGGAGCAGCATCGCGTGGCCAGGGATGTGCCTCTGGTGGCACCTCAATGAGTCTGTTCTCACTTGCACATCTGTGTAACGAGGCAACGCGTTCTGCACGTCTTGATTTTTATTCAAGAATATATGGGTTCCATGTATGGAAAATATGGAAGAAATGTAACTAAAATACACAAAAATCCTAACCAATTAGCTGCCAGACACTGAAACGGGAGACTTCCCATTAAAAGTGATGTGTACTGTGTAATTAAGGTATTTTCTCTTTTTATAATGAAGTTCCTCTCCCTGCATAAGCAGTTGGATAGCAGCAGGTGTGAGAGGAAAGGAGTCTAAACCAGGATCGTGGGGATAAATTAGCAGGTTCATGCGTAATATTGCTAACCCAGCTTGCAATTTCTAAGGCTATGTAGGTGTTTTATTTTCTAACTGTGTTGGAAAGACTGTCAGAAAATAATTAGGCTCTGTCAACAGTTCCCCTATTCCCAGATTACTGCTTCCTGACTCATTAGAGCCGCTGAGGTTGGCAGGAAACTTGTTTTATAGTAATTTCTGTTAGTGGTGTCCCTGGAGAAGAGACACCACCATACATGTGACACCGGTTTTAACTTCATCCTTGTGACGGAGGCACGGGACGGCTGGGAGCCACTGGGATGAGACAGCGGCACCTTTGCGTCCCCGTGCTGGAGCAGGGGAACAGGATGATGGGGGATGCCAGGCTGCATGGCTGGCAGTTGGGCAAAGTGTGATTTTAAGGACCGGCAGCCCACGTGCGTGATTTGCCAATTTCCTGAATACTTGATAAGGGTTTTTAAAAGAGAAAAAGGGGACATTTAAAATCCATTAAAGAAATGGGTCTTCCCATTCCATGCCAGGAATAACACTGCTGCAGCATCCCCATCCTTGCTCCTTGCTGCCGTGATGGGCAAACACAAGTTGACTATATTGGGAGGTACCTGGCTTTCTGTGAGCCTGCCGGTTGGCAGCAAGGCATGCGGCGAGCTAGGCATGTCCCAGGGCAGGAGTTTGTTCCCTACAGCTCTGTCCCTTCTTTTTCCCAGCCCACAAGGTCTGAGACCATTAGGCAAAACCCGGTGTTGAAGCTGTAATAACACTACGGCACCTGGGTCGTCGATGCTAATAGAGGGCATGTTTAAAGTGGCAGTGTTTACCCCTTTTGTGTTTATATTTCATTGTAGAAACTATCTGTATCAACTTCCACAGCAACTCACTAACTTTTGTCCTCTTTAAAAATGTAACTGTTTTATATTGAGGCCAGCATGACACTGGTAGAAGAATAATCAGTATGATGGGCTTTTTCCTTGTGGTTCATGAAATATTTCTGAAAGGGCTTCTCAAAGGCCTTTGAGACCTACCTGTGGGTGGTAGGTTCATGTCCTGCATTCTGCAGAATAATAACCATTTTCTAAATCTCAGCATGGTAGAAGAGGATAACACGAAGGGTAGGCTGCTGCTAATGAACAGCAACACAAAATGTGGTCTGTGCGGGACCAGATCGAAATGGGAACGGTGTGATCCCAGAGACCCCTGCATTGGAACTGATTGGCAGCTCCATAGCAGGTCACAAGCTTATAAACTGGTGAGGTATTCTATTCTAAAATACTGCCCTGTTGGTTTATTAGGAATTACAAATTCCTAATTATTATTATTTGGAAACAGCAAAGGAGAAAACACAACTGGCACTCACAAGGTGGCCGCGGTTGTCAGTGCGGGGTTTTCCTTAGACAGCTGGGGTAGGATGTGGCAGGCAACATAACTCCCACACCGATGGGGAATTAGGTATTCCAGGGTCTAAGGGAAACCTTGGGATATTTTGCATGTGTTTACGATTACGAAGGAGTAATTCCAGCTGGAGCAGCTGCAGGAGATGACTACAAGGGACATTGGAGCCTAGTTCGTAAGTGGAAGACAAATCCTTTATCACCATGAAAGCTGAGAATACTCCCCGTGAACACTCAGGAGGAAGAGAAGGTATAAATGGAAGGACAATAATGACACAAGACCTCTACTATGAACTAGTCCCAGGAAGATTCTCCTGCTTCCTCCTGGGATGATCTGAGCAGGTACTGCTTCTCTGAGGCTGCTGCAAACTACCCTGAGAGTCACAATTAGGCAAGTTTTTAAGAGCCAGCTTCTGCTGACAGCTGTGAGAGTGGGATTTCTTCTTCTAAGTATACATGTAAAGAAGAGACATATTTTGTGGTCTCCATTTCATCTTTCCATCGATAACAACCCTCTTACATGCTCTTCTTGCGGTGAAGAGTCCGTGCTCCTGTGTGCTGCCAGAGCGAAGCTGGGCGCAGGGTGATGCTCCGCTGCCAGCACTCACACAGGGGACAAGAGACGGCACTGCTGTCACCATCACACCCTTACGGCTGCCTGTCTGACCAAACTTGCTTCCACGGCTTCTTTCCCACTTGCTCATGGCACTTTCTAAGAGGTAACTGGAATTTATCAGGATTATGCAGGAAGCCCTCACAGCTCCCTGGCTGTAAAAGTCCCATTATAATTAGATTGTACAGAATCAGCAGCCACTGAAGCGAGAGCAGACGTTCTCAAAAATGGAAAAGCAAGACAGCACTTAGCAGTGTAAATACGTCAGCTGGCCACAGAGATCTTTATTACAAATAAGCAATCACAAATCAGGAGAATGTTTGCATAATGCTTAATAACTGAAAACTCAGTAACGAGCCACATTTAGATCACCACAGACTGAATTCTGTAGAAAACCCCATTCACTCCCAAAAAACGCATTGCATGGCTCACATGGTGCTTATCCACATACTGCTGCTTTCCCGGCGCATTGCAAGCACAATTGTATTGCTCGGTTACAACGCCCTGCAGATCGTCCTTGGCACGGGTCGGCTTTAACTGATGCCATCTGAAAGATTTTTCTTCTCCTGACAGGAGGACAAATCCTGCATCTGCCATAGCTGACCGCTTCCTTAGCTTTAACTAATAATTAAACAGAACAATTGTCATGACCAAAATTCTCCCGCTTCAACTGCACTAGATCTACACATCTACACAGAGAGTTCATCTCCTTCCCTCGCTATTCCTTCCCTTCATCGGCTAACTTCAGCAAAACCAGGAACACACTCAGACTTCCGACCCATCCTCCGCAAACCATCAACCCAATTAGCAGTTACGTTCTGCTTTGTCAGGGAATTTGGGTTGGAGGAGAGGCAGAAGAGACCAGAACAGTTCTGCTGGTGTTCCCGAGGCAGCCGCGTTACATTAACCACGGAAGCTGCCTCCGTGCTGGTGTTTACAGTTCTTCACTCAGCACCTTCTCCAGAGCACCTGAAGGAAGCAAAGCACACACCCCCAGCTTTAATTTCACCAGGAGAGTTTTCTCGCAGGGTGAAAGCTGAGATGGCGCCTGCATTGTGCGGGGGAGCTGGCAACAAACCTTTGCTGTGCGAGAAGTTCAGCATAAGGACAAAGATTTGGAATTGTCTTTTTTAATCCTCAAATGAAGGGTAAACAAGCTTTGTTAATGCCTCCTTTGTTGCCAGAGCAGTTTCACCCCCGTGGGACCCATCACTCAGCGAGCCAGAAGAAGAAAAGAAGAAAGGAATGAGAAGAGGCGGGATGGGCCCCACCACCTCGCCAGAAGAACCCAAGGCAGGGGGGCTCGGCCCTGGGAGAGCACCGGGCTCTGCCAGCCTGTGTCCATCATGTACAAGTCGTCCTTCAAACCAGCTCCAGCAGAGAGAGCGCTGCGGAAGGACCCGCAGGACAACAGACCAGTAGAACCGATACCTGTGCTGGGCGCACGGATGCTGCATTTAACGGAGGAGTGGGAAGACTTCGACGTGGCTTCTGTAAATGCATCTCAAGCACCTCAAGATCTTTGAGGGAGCCAGCACGTCCCACACAAAAGGGATGGCTGTTGCGCAAAGGCTACATGGGTTTCCACGAGGCATTGGACTAGGCTCTTAACAGCTCTAGGAAGCGCTGGAACAAGACTGAAGGTCTTGCAGTTAACCCCCCTGCGCAGTTAATCAGTTAAAGGGAAACGGCAGCAACCACAGAAAGCTCTGTTAACCAACAGGAATGGACAGGCAATTTTCCCCATGGTAAAGAGCAAAGGGACAAGATCTGATGATGGCAAAAAGTTATCTAGAGTTACCAAAATGGAACTGAATGTAGAGTGCACCAGGAAAACAGCATTTTTTGAAGAAGTATGTCAGTAAGATGATGCATTAGCCAACACATCCCTACCAGCTTTAAAACTTTCTGTTAATAGAGAATCCTCACTAAAAACCTCACTAAACTGTTGTCATGGGTCATGACTTCGTGATAAAGGTGAAAATGTCCCTATTTCCAGTTAGAATTAGAACTGCTCTAGCTTTGACTAGTAGGCCTTCTTTAGATTGCCATCCTGGAGATCAAAAAGCCCTTTGATGAAGTTTCTATTCCACATGCAAACACCTCCATGCTACCATTCTGGAACCTTGGATATATAATCATTTACATGGCATTTCTCTAGATTTTCAAAAGCCAAAGGCATAGTCATAGCATTCACCCACTGCAGCGACAGTGTCAAACCCCGACGAGCCTCCCCACCAACACCCGAGAGGGAAACGCTTGACCTTCACCCTGCGGTGTCACATTCTGCCACTTCCCCAGTGCAATGCCACAGCCCAGTGTTCCTGCCCGCTTTGCTTTCCCGGACGCAGCCTTGCACTGACCTTACCAGCAACCCAGACCACTCTGCAGCAGTGGCTTGCCCTCCACACGAGGCAGCCGTCACCAAGCTCGCTACTTTTCCTGGGAGTTCCAGGTTGCTTGTTTAGTCTTAAACAAGCACAGATTGTGCTTTGGGGTGAATTTGAACACATTTGCTGACTATTGCCATGCCCCTGTGAATTCAGTTTTTGCAATGTCCTTGTGGATTTTTTGTATTGGTTTTGTGAAACCAGGCAACAGGCCTTGCAGTATCAACTCAAATGCCTCACAGAAGCCTAAGCAGCACATCTGTGTACAATCAACTAATCTGGAATATAAAAATATGTCAGACTGATAAGATCTGTTTTCCATAAACTCAGATTGACTGACCTGTCACTGACTTCAAGACCTACGTTAATGTATGACTATGTGGCCTGTCACCTTTATCCTTTAAAATGTAGCTAAATAGAATTTCCCAGTTCTTTCTCACTGGCTTTGCCTTCTACTCTTCTGCTGGAGTCTTGCTAGAACAGAATAAACAGAAACTAGACAACCAAGCCAGCCAGAAGAGAGTGCGGGATAAGTGTAGCTTGCAGTAGGCTATCCAGGAGCCACTTTGGCAACGGAGAAGTCCAGGTAGTTCACCGTAAGGGACGAAACAATTGATGGCAGTGAAAAAAAGCCCTGTAGGAAGACAGATCTCTGCAGGGACTTCCACTCTGCTAAGACAGCGCGTGCTGAAACGTGAGATGCTGCTGCTGGCAGCGACTGGCCTGTGCCCACTGGAGGATGCAGCCCTGCTCCCCGTGACTACACAGTCACTTGGCCTTCGTTTTTAAAAGGCAAAGTGTATATCCACGTCCAAGAAATTCTACACAACTTTCTGGGGAATAATTTCATGGAAGAGGGAAGAAAAACTGGAGCCTACAGGCTTTCACAAACAGGATCCCAGCATATCGCTTCCCTTTCTGCAGCAGTTGAAACAGATGATCAGCTTTGCTGTAACATTTCAACTAGGAGCCAGTGTCGGAGCAGTGTTGTACAGCACCGCTGAAGGGTATCGGACACCAGAACACGAGTTCCCTTTATTTAGCAGATCCCGAAGCCACAGACCAGCCTGCTGGAAGAGGTGGAGAGATTCACACCTCAATGCATGAAGCATACCTTACATTGTCTCTGCACTGCTGGAGGCCGACTACACCATACACAAAAACAGAAGAGAGAAATATCCTCCTCTATTCCAAGACAAAACCAGCATTATGCACAAATCCCACATGGATTTCTTCTCCCTTTTCATTTAGGGAGAAGAGACCAGATTTATTTGTTCCCCCCACTCCATCTGGTGCACATTCACAGGAAATAGGAGTGAGTTTTGTTTCCAGTACATGTGTCGGATCAAGACCTCAGGGAGAAAGAGAAGTCTGCATTTCGAAAAGCCACATGTCAGTTCCCACTTCTGGCATCGCCACAGGCAGCACAAAAACACCCAAACAAACCAGGATTCAAGGTAGAAATTGTTTCACAGATTATACATTTTAAAGGGGCAAGAACAAATATTACAAAATGAACAAAATTGCTTTTAAAATACTTATATTTGTTTAACCGTTAAAAACAGACACGTACAGAAAGAGGTAGCAAAGCTAACAATTTCCTGCTGCTCCAATTAGTGTTGCCTGCATGCACTGGGAAAAGTTACTGCGGAACCGAATCTCCAGATATCTTTTCTGGAAAGGACTGTAGACAACTTGCAGTTTATTTCTGACAATGCTACGTGAAGGACTGAGGCAAACCCACAGGCTCACTAGCAGCTGGTTCACGTTGTCTGGCTTAACGAAAAGGCATTGAAAAAAAACAAAAAGGTTGTCCGTGGTTTCCTTCAGAGAGAGAGAGAGAGCGCACGAGCACACACATGTGAGGGAGACCACACACAAACCTAAGAGAATACCAGGAAGTTGCCCTGGCCCTGCCACCGCAAGAGGAAAGTATGACAGGTCCGTGGGTCCCAAAGTTAGGATAGAGAGAGTTTGGTATTAGCTTGGTCCCATGGATATCAACGTCACTTGACAGACTCAAAGCTAAAAGCAAGGTAGAAGAATTAAGGGAAGCAGAACTCCACATGTTGAATGTGTGTGCTCTCTCTCATACCCTCTGTTTCAGGCTTTCTGAGGTTCCAGCAAGGTCAGTTCAAGAGGTTCTCCCATCCGACATGTAATAGCGATACATTAAACCTAGGACCAGTGCTCCAAAGATGGGAATTAGCCATGTTGACCAGAAACTACGGGGAGAAAAACAAAACAAAAATACACAACATAAACCAGAAAAAAAGTATTGAGTTAATAATTCATTCAGTATGTCCATCACTTATTACACGTCTGTTTTTATCCAGGGAACTCAGGGGACCTGTGTCCTATCAGCTACCAGACGGGCCTCGGCTGACAGGGCCAGGCTGCTCTAGCAGCCCCTGTGCGCAGTGCCCAGCACCCGTGAGAGGCCCCTACGCCTTGCAAGGGCGGTTTGCTGCCTTACCACACCGCAGCCAAACTGCCGGTCTCCAACCTGGCACATACAGAAACCAATTTGGGGTTTTTGTTGTTGGTTGTTGTGTTTGGTTTTTGGGGGTTTTTTTTCCCCTTAAATACGTCAGACTGTAATTTGTGCTATCCAAACAGCTGAGTTGGCTCAGGGATGGAAATTGCTACGGCTGTCCCACAATAAATCTTCCTCACTCATAAACCAGAGGCCACAGACTCACCTTCGGCAGCCTCTCAGCAAAAAAGTTCTGCAGCAGCTACAAAAAACTAGGGCCCTGTTCTGGTTGCAAGCAGTCCTGGATTTTCAACTAAACGAGGCCAATCATGGTAAAGATCCTCCCAAAAAACCCCACGACTGTGCTGCATCATCCCCCGACCCCCCGAATCATCAGCATAGTGTAAAGAGGCTGCAGCCATAGCTGCGTAACACGAGCACGCTGGTCAGGGGATTGAAGCCGCCAACCCCAGGACGCCTGTCCTGCCCTGCACGGAGCAGGGAGCTCCGCACTGCCGGCTGCGTCTCCACATCCAACGAGGGAGGTGCACGCCCTGGCAGGTAACTCTGTGCACTCCGGCAGCCTGTTTTGGACCATCTACTTGCTGGAAGGACAGTGAGGTAATATCCCCGCAGTTTTTTCTGCCCATTAAACAAGTTCTAACCCCTCAATTTCTTACTCTTATTTTAAGAGGATACTATACCTTGCTTGGCCTGAGGATGTCATACTTGGATTCTGAAGGAGGAAAGAGGGAGTTAGCAGGGGAAAAAAGAAACATTAAATATGTGCTAATAAGACTACAAGACTGAACATGTGATTACAAATAGGGAGGAAAAATAACCCTCTGCTCCTCTCCCAAACACCCTCTGTCACAAGTGTGAATGTTTCTGGGTTGTTTGCACTCGTCCTCACCTCCACATTCTTTCCATCCATCTGATCCCTCCCACCCAGGCTTCAACTTCACACTGGAACTTACACCCCTCTCAAAAGAGGTCTCCCTCATAGTGAACAAACCATGCCGCTCATTTTATATGCTATGGATAGTAACTGGCACGCCGGTACAGACAGTCCTTTCACTACGATCCCTTCTCCAAACCCCTGCCCACGTCCCCGTTTGTTATCCTGCCGCCTGACCGCTGCAGCATACAACCACCATGCCCTCTTCAACTCTCCCAAACTTCTATTCTTCTCCGTTCACAAAAGTCTGACAATTTAAATACTTTTTCCAGTCACATGAAATTTTTATTCAGGCTTTCATCAACTCAACAGCCTTGTCCTCAATGGCTGTTGCTGCCCTCTAATTAATACCTAACAACCAAATGTCACCTTTCCTGCCTATCCTAAATGGAATTATCTCTATTTCTTGAGAGCCTTAGTGCTTGCTTTGCTGCCATAATACATTCAGCAGATGCTGAACACTGACAGTTAGCTGTGGGGAGCTACCTCTGAGCTGTGTCACAACCATACACATGGACAACTTAGGGTTTTTCTGTGGTTCCCCCCCTGTTTATTTTCACATTGCTGACATCTATCCATTGCTGCTATTTTTAAATTAGACTTGGGCCTGCTTTTATAACAGATGTATGTTGGAGAAAGACCTTAGCTGTGCATAACTCACTGGGCCTTCTCCTCAAAAGATGATTGTAAATAATACTTAACTCCTATCCAAGGGAACTACTCAGATTACTACTTATTACTATGCAAATTTTAAGCATGTGATTCTGCTTATGAAACAGAGTTGAACCAAACCATAAATTTTAAGGTGAATATATGCATAATCATGCAGTCCCGTGCTGTAACCAAGCATAGGCTCTATCCAGGCCAAGTTATCCTTCCTACGGCTGACTACCGCAGCAAACACTCCCAAGGGCTTCAGTCGTCGCCCCCTCAGTTCCCTTCTTGATTCTTGCTGCTCTGCTTTGAACAACATCTAATGAAAGCGTTGTTGAAGGCAGAGCTGTGCCTGGTCCAAGCCTTCAAGCCAAGTGAGAAGAGAAGCCAGCTGCAAGGCTCATGTTTACCTCTCAGGTGGGATTCTATTTACCACCATTTCCCTCTCCCCATCCATTTCAAAAGGCATTTTTGCAACACTCTGCCCTGTTCTAATCCAGGAGTACCTGAGTTTTAAGCAACACTGGAGATTACTAGGGCAGTTAACAGAGAATTCTTGTTTTACAGCCAACCCCTCGGTGGCTGTGCCTGTCTCCTGGCTTGAACAGAACACCACTAACAGTTCAGTGGTCAAGACATAGCGAGTAATGCAAAAAAAGAGTCTGTGGTTCGAGGTGTGGAAATAACATTTCTGATGTCAGGGGAGAGAGGACACAAAAACCACTTCCAATTTCACACTGAGGCGACTGCTGAGCTTCAGAACAAAAACAAAGGTATAACTTGCTTGGAAGACTTATTCATTACTGTTGTTTGTGTAAACATAAAGCCACAAGCTCCACAGGGGGGGGAAAAAGTGACAACATATTTGTTCATTTTGTGATCATAATATCATGTCCACAGCATTTAATTAAACAGAAAAGTAAAACACTAATAGCTTACCTTAGAACCTTCTTTTTTACGATCATGCTGTCAAGGGAAAGAAAAAAAGGTAAGTACTGATTTCAAGAGCAACCTGCAGTCTTTATGAGGGAATTGTTCTGTACATAGTCCTCATTACAGGGGTAACTGCCTGGACTCACTTTTCAAAGGAGTCCTTCCTTCAGTGTTTGTGCTTTGCCCCTGTGATCTCTCACCCTCCTGAACTCTAAATTACAAGGCAGGGGGAAGTTACGGTGCCACCAGCTAAGGAGGGAACCAATTAAATTAGCTTATTTAAGTGCCACTGATTTAATTGCAGTGAGAAATCTGTACTGAATGGTGGAAAGAGAAGACTTGTTTAATTTTGTTTCCTCAGCAGAGGTACTCTTTCCTCAACAGAAGTCCTGGACAACACAGAGACTGCATAAAACCCATAACTACTTATTTATTTCGCAAGCCACATCTTGGTGTATGGGTTAGGGTTACATAAAGGAGCTGGACACTTTTGCACAGTCCCATCCTGTGTTTGAAAGAGGCTGTTGCAGCCAGCTGGCCCTTACCGGGTGGATCTCCCCTATGTAGTACTGCTTGAGCATTTCCCTGGCATCTGTGGAATGCCCAACATCTTCGAAGCTCTCTGTGGCATCTCTACCAGCTTGTTCGAGCAAAACCTCTTCTCCACCTGGATGCTGGAAGAGAAAACTTCATGTAAGCAAGGGCTAGATACAAAGATACCAAGAGTGTCAGCAACCTTCCTTCCAACCTCTTCTGTTCGTCACGGATGCCTCAAACCAACATCATCCATCTTCTCAAGATTCAATTGCCCAACTTCACCTTCAGCAATTCACAGAGAATGACATGTGCTTCACAGCCCCGAAAATACCTCGCATAATAAAAATCCTCCCAAAGAGAGGAATCCCCAACATACACAGGGAAGCACAGCTTTGTGCCCCAAGCTATCCATTCTGTGATTCTGTCATGGATTTGGGCAAGAAAATAAAAGAAAGGATATCCTCATGTAGCTCTTCATGGGCTATATCATACTCAAATGCTTGCAGAGGAGACTCTCCTGCATGGTTTCTCAAGAAGTTTCCTGAGGCAACTCAGCTGCTAGTGAAGCACAAGACAACGCCCCCTTTACAGACACCAGTGGAGAAAAGGATATTCTGCTTCTTCACATACTACAGAAAATAATCATATTTGGCTGACAGCCTCTTTCTGCACAGAGCTGTGCAGTGAGGAATGGAGAAGAACAGAAAAGAAATGCATTATGTTTTTTAGCGGCATAAAAAGGTACGACTCCAGTGTAGCCCCAACAATACCAAACTTGATCCAGTGTACAACCACTCAACAACCAAGGGAGACAGAGAGAAAAATAACTGTTACAAAAAATTGCCCGGTTTGACATCATACTCCGATTTCAGAGATTCGGCATTTTACAACAACAAAAGTAACCAAACCCACAGGACACTCCACAATGCCTCTGGCATCTCTGCTGGTGGCAGACAGTCACAGACAACTGTCAAACCAAGCGGCATGAACTGATAAAAAACCCTGGTGCAACTCTCTTTTCCTTGACGGGCTGGGCTCTTCTCAGCAGAGTCAACACCATGATTACAGGAGCAGATTGGCAATGGAAAGCGCTAACCACAAAGGCCAAGCTCTTCACAGTGCGAGTGTGAACAGACAGTTCTATTGAAACTATCAGCTAATCCAGTTAAACCAATGAAGTGGTCAGGCACACACAGGGACTAACCCAGCTCTCTAGAGCATCAGGCAACAAGTTAAGAAGATTAAACTTGTTCGCTGCTGCCTGAAACACCTCTGAGAGCTACAACCCTGAAACTGGAGACGTTAGACTAAATTTCACATCGAAGGACTAGCACACCTGTTTTTCACTGTACTATCCATTTCCTTCCCACAGACACAGAGCAGTTGTCATTGCCTCTCTTCCTTCAGCTTGTCTGGTTTTGCTCCTGAAGATTCCCACTTGGCTATCATACCTCATACCAAACATACTCAGTATGGACACAAAACCAGTCCAGTTGTTTACTCCAGTGAGCTGCTGAAGGCAATTCTGCAACCCTCATATCAGAGCTCTTTATTCTGAATAAATCCCTTTATTGTCCAGGTATGTAACAAAAATCAACGTGGAGCTTTCTCAGCAGTCACAGAGGGCAAAGTCTGCACTCCTAAGACACAGTTTGGTCAGCAGTCAGTCGTTAGACTGCCTTAGCTGTAAAACCAAGTGGGGCTCCACTCTGCTCATTCCCTCTGTGCCTGGCTACGGGTCTTGCTGCCACTTCGCCTCCACCAAGCCTCAGGCTCACCTGACCTCAGAGGGAATCAGATCAGGGACTACCCTAGTAGAAAACCCACCTACAGAAAAAGAAAAGGAAGCGATTATCTGCTGGGGTAGCTGTGAATGAGCTCACTACAGAGTTGGATGCCAGTCTCTCTTTACACAAGGGAGTTAAGGAGGACATAGGCTGCAGCAAGACCACCTTTGAGATGATTTCTGTGCCCCTTAGATCACTCACAGACTTGGCTGCAGTGGTAGGATGCAGCGTATTGTCTATGCACATTACTCAGAACTACTGTCCAATTTTCAGCTGGTTTATAAGCATGCTTGCAACAATCCACAGAAACTAGAGGATGAAAAGCTGGCCGTTTACTTTAAGCCTTCCACAAGAATTCCTTAGGGATTTCTCATCAGAAATCTAATTTCAGATGGAAGAATAATAGAACTGAATTTTAAGAAGACAACCTTGCTTTCCTACTCATCCACCCTAAGAGGTCAGACAAAAACCTGCAGTAACAGGGAACACGCAGGGAATACTGGCTCTCAGCAGCATCCAGTCTTTGCTTATACAAGAGACAAGAATGGCAAAGTATAAGAGACAAGAATGGTAAAGTTTACTTCTCTTCAGATATTTGAGTGCGAAGCCTTTCTGTGCACTTGCTAAATCCACAAGTAAGAAAAAGAATTATTTATTCATGCACATCTGTCCTTCACTGTAATTACCAAGCCAAAAGAAAAAAATTTCAGAACATTTTGGCATAGTGTATTTCTGAAAGGGCTCCCTAGTCTAGACAACCACAACTGCAGCCAGACAATTCTTACCTTGTCATACCCAAGAAAACGTAAAACCAGACTGTTTACACAGGAAGTTATTTATTGTGCCACAAAACTTCTCAAAGCTACAGTTCCTGCAGGAAAACATGAAAACTGAAAGTGTTGCAAACTGGGGGAAAAACAAACAAACAAAAAAAAAACCACCAACAAACCAAAACAACAAACAGTACTTCCAGAGGAAACAATGGCTGAAAAACATCTGTTTCTTTGAGAAACAGACAAAAGCAAACAAGAGAGGTGGGCCCAAGTGCCAGTCCTCAGAAGGTTCCATCAACAACAGTAGTAGAACTGGAACCTCCTTGTCCCTGGAGCCTTCAGCATACACAATAAATAAAGCACACGTTGACAGCAACCTTAATGGCCTTGAAGTACCAGTTCTGGAAGGATATGACCAACGCCGCTGAGCACAGAAAACAGTTTTACAGGGAGAACCCTGTCATTTGGAAGTGAAAGCACAGCAGCCATCCCCAGCAGAAGGCACCCTCCAGCGTTCCCAGCCCAGGCAGGGCAGGAGGGAGGCCAGCCTGCTCTTGCCACAGTCAGATTTGGCGGGAGTGAAAGGCTCCCTCATGCTCTGCAGCGCTCACAGCTACAGCAGGTGCTCTCAAAAGCCCCAGTTCACTGTGAGCCTTGAATCAAGTTCTCCAAATTACAAAGTGGGTCCAGAGAACAACAGCAGAAGCAGGGAGCTGTATAACCCCATTTTCACTCCAAGCTCACTTTAAATGTCACTGATGCTCTAAGGTGTCCAAGCAAAGAAAGTTCGCCCTTGATGACTCACTCCCTAATTAGCAGCTCATCTAGCCCACTTCTGTGTTGAGCCAGCAAGGTCGTATTTATTCACGAGACCTCAGAAGATGCTCCATCTGCGTCGCCTTCAGAAGGGATACGGAGCGAGCAAAAAGTAGCAGCATCAGAACCACGGGCACACAGCAAAGGCTTTGAGAGTGCAACACAGACTCACCGCAGAACACGAGAGCCTGGGGTCGCCTTTTCACAAACTCCAAGGGCCTGTCAGCATACATCTGGCCGGCCACTGCTCTTACAGACCCACTGTAATGAGCTCAGAAGCAACACTAAGCTCTATGACTAATTAGATTTCTGCATCAGGTAAAACCTGAGATTATCAGATTGAGGAGGGTAGAAAAGCTTTCATTCCTAGCCCCCAGTGTTAGAGGAATAATTCAGGAAAGGGAAGGGTTCGATTGTGCAATAATGATGTGCCAGTACCATAAAAGCCAGAAAACAAGGACAAGCAGCTGCCTAGACAAACGGTGCTCGTCAGCCACACATCCTTCCACCCTTGTTTTAAGACATAGAACAGGTTTCCCCGAAAACATCTCTGCAAAGCTGGAGCAAGTCAGCGTGAGCAAAACCAGATCTCTGACATTCCTCCTTCTCCCTCACAGAGTTCTGGGTTCAGACACACCAGAGCACGCAGGAATTAAATGCAGAAAGACAAAGGAGGGTATACAATAGTGGTTTCTTACTGCTTTAAGGAGGTAAGAAACTAAAAACTTGCTGCCTTTTTGGTGTGAGTAGCCACCTGATATTTCCCTCCTCTGCAATCTCAGCTCAATGGTAATGCTCTGAACTACCAGCTCTTCCAAGCACAGACCCTACCGTAGCTGTGTACTTGCCTGGAAAGAGCTTCTGTTAGAAACATTTAATTTTAAAGGGAAGCTGTCAGTAGTAGAATATTTCCTTCTTTTGAAACACAGTTTGAAGAACACTGTACTTGAAACCCAGTTTTGGCTGGAGTTACCACAACCCAGGCTCATTCCACTTGGAAAACGGTTCGAATACATTTCTAGTCACGCTTACCATGGTTGTCAGAGCAGCAGCACATGCCAAGACACAAAGCTGTGGTGGCCTCTGTGCCTTGTGGATTCGGATAACAGACAAAAGCTATACTGAAGAATCTCCAAACTCTTCCAGTCACGTGTAAAAATGGAAATAAACCATGTCCCTCTATCACTGGAATCCTTCTGAAAATAAATCTATTACAGATTGTGTACAAGCTAAAAGCCACAGAATTTAATACCTGTGTGGTGAGGGTGTAAGCGTGAGCAGTACCAGACCTCAGAGAGCCTCTCAGGGAGGTACATCTGCCTTCCTCCACGTCCTCACCCATCGTTCACACCTATCCCAGCAGCCAGCCCTTTCTGCTGTAGCCATAGTCTACACTTGCTTTTCTATACTACTGCAGTCAGGAGTAGTAACATGTATTCTGGTGGTCCAGTTACCTGGATTTGGGAGAAAATTATACTATGGCCAGAAGACAGTCTCAGATTTCAAATAATGACACTCGTGTCAGGCACTTTGGGTTTTCTGAAGCACAAGAGATCGCCGTCTCTCAGAAACATCTATGACATTTCAGTTGCCATCTTTGGACATCGCCTGCATTTTGTTATATAGTATAGTTCAGCGGAATTTTGCTATGTGATAAATGTCTGAATTGTTACTCTTATTATGCAGTAAGTAACAAAGTAAATTGGAAGTTTAAACTGATCAGCGGTTCAAAAAACAGGCAGATTATGAGTCTGCTAGCTAACGGCTGATCTGCTGTACCTAGTCTGCAGGAATCGTGAAGCAAAACTTAACAGTCTCTTAGCAGTGAGGCTTCTTTGAGATTACACAATCACTCCGAGGTATCGCTCCAGTGGAATTCAGCAATCCTGTTCAAATAATCTGTGACCAAAGGCCAGAAAAGGCAACAATTAGACACTGCTTCAGTGACCACACAGGATCACAGGGAAATACTACCCACTGAAACCCTGATAGCTACAGCAACTCAGAGCTCTAAAGCAGGACAGTTTATCAGACAACTGTAACTTTTAAACAAGACAAACAGTCCTGGTTGCGATCAGCTACACATTGTTCCCCTGTCACTCAACTGATTACGGTGGGGCGACAGATATAAAGTGTATTTTTGCCTATAAATTAGGCCTTGACCTACGTTTACAAGTTTCATTGCGTCAGGGAGGGGCGTACATAGCAGAGCGTTGTCAGCCATGCTGGCACAGCTACAACAGTAGCCTTATTCTTCTTCCTTTCCCTAGTCCAAGTACATCTTTTTCATGTCAGAAAAAAACAGAAATGGATAAAGGGCTGGGAAAGGGCACTGTGAAATATCATCTCAAGATAAATTTCACGGCACTGCTAAACCTGGCTTGCTGGGGACAGTGAAGTGTTTTTCTGTGCTCATTTAGAATACTGAAGGTGTCCCAGGGAGCACATCCCAGATGCTATCCTACACAGAGAATGCCGGGATGACGACTCTGACCACCACACAGCGCCCATGCTCTGAAACATAGCGTAAACATCTTGAAACCATTTTTCTAACTCTTGAGTCTGAAAAGCAATAAAGAACAACCATAACTGGAAGATGGAGGCAAGTGTAAGACAAGGCACGCAGTTTCGGCAAGAGCTGTCCCAGCCTCCAGCTGGTTTTGGCTTTTCCTAAACCCCCAGCCTTTTGTTATTTAGAAACCAGCACTGAATTGGTTTTCCACATTTTTACCAAGTCTTCCCCTGAATCTACTTAACCTTCTTTGCATCTGCAACAACCTTTGGCAAGGGGTTCCACTGGTCTGCTCACTGCTGCGTGAAGAAACACTGTTTGTTTGGTGTGAACCTGGCTCCAGCCAGCTCTTTGATGTCCCCTGGTTCTTGTCTCTTAAATGTCTGGGACTTTTAAATGCAGGTAAATGCAAAAGATTTCCGAAACTAGCATTTCAGAAACAAACATTCTACAAAATACACCTGCCCATTTAATTTGATCAGCAGTGGTGGCTGGGCCCCAAGCATGGTGCTCCACTGCAGCCTCTCAGGAATTTGACAGATGCCAGATGACAGGTTTGGCCTAGTGCCGGTGAACCCAAACATTGGAGGGGGCGTGCATGTAGGAGGCGGCAGTCAGCTGCTCAAAAAATCCTCACGTACCAGCTGGAAAACTCCTGGTCTTGTGAACTGACCCTGGAACAGGAATCCAACTACCTTAATTCTGCTTGTAGCTCCACTGTTGAAGAGCTTCCAGAGTTAGTGTCACACTCAATACAATTGTCTTCTCGTTCCCACCCCAACAATAAGCTCCCTACAGTACAGTTTGCATCATATTGTAGTGCATATGACTGAATGTGCGACCAGTCCCTCAACTCAGCCAGACCTGCGGGCTCCCCCATAAAACAGCTGAGCATCAGCCGATAATTCTTCATGCCACTGCTGCTCTGGAGCACCAAACCACCATGCTTCCACCAGGCACCATCCCACTTTCCCACATACTTCTCTTTCCAGCGCACTGGGGGCCTAGAGGCTCTCTCAAGTTTCAAAGACCCAAGAACAGCAACTGTTCAGCAGAAAGCCTTTCAGGTCCTGCACCTGACACAGAGGCATCTGTAAACACTGCTGGAGTACCAACAGTAGGCACTGGTGCGTAAGGAGCAAGCTGCCAGGATCCATTTACGGTCCTGTGAAAGCAAGAGTTTTCATTATAAAACCTATAAACAGTGCAGAACTGGCTACAGCAAGGGCCAGCTCAAGCCACCGTAGTAAAAAATGCTCCCTAATGTGTTCACTTAGAAATACCTTAGAGGCTCTTTTAAAACAATGCTGGCGGCAGACTCAAAGCACATGTCAGATTCTGAATGAAGCGTTATGATGTTGGATCCAATGAACAAAATAGACTGTGTCCAACTTCATAATTAAATACCAAAAGCTACACAGAAAGCCACCACCTCCAGCTGTCAGACCACTGTATAAAAGCTGCTAGGTTGTCATTCTATCTTCCTATCTGATAAGCCCCTACACCCCATCAAAGTACCTTTGTCATCAGATGTCACGACTACATAGCAAACATGCTTTAATCATGTAATGCCTGGAGGAAAATCAGAGTTTAATTTAGACAAGCAAAACCTACAAGCAGCAACATGTGCATTTTCAATGAAGTGCTCTTTTAAAGCTGATTCAGACCAACTTTCGTCCATTAAGCTGTAGATGCTACAAAGGGTTTGGTGTTATTTTAAGCTGGGATAAAAGCCCTTTGAAATTTTTTTACCATTCCTTCCTATTCTATTTTCAGCTCCAAACAGTAATGATACTGCTCTCAACCTTCTCAAAAGCAGAAGTCAAAAGCATCGAGTCTGGAAGCAAGTTCTGTCCCCACATCCAAGAGAATTGGAGATTACACAGTAGAGACGACATTGCTTCCAAATCACCCGAGCATGGTCACCTCTGGGAAGGCAGTAGTGCAGCAAATGTTCACCTACTGAATCACCATTACCTTCTCTTTTAAGTTCTGGGGTGTCCCTGCAAACATCAAATTTAAACTACTGATCTAGCCCGATAATGTTTGCCCGACAAGACCAGAAGTGAAGTAACATGGCTTAAGGAGAGCTGCACCTCGCACATAAGGCATGTCGGAACAGATTTCCTAAGAAAAAACAAGTAGGCTCAAACGAGTAGAAGCACAACACTGGCACTCATCTGGCCTCTGTCAAAACGACCTGCCATCATTCTCCCGTTTCTTGCAGGCGTCTCTGAGCAGGGGTAGGAGCTGTTCTGAGCAAATAAAATGCACCGGCAGCCAGCAGCTCTCCAGGGCCCTTCTTCAGGGCTTACGGACACCTCCTCCTTCGGGCAGCACTGGGCCGCTGAGGCCCCACAACCTGGGGCCAGAGAGCTGCCTCAGGAGCTCCCACGCCCCGGGGCCTACTCGCACTCCCCTTCCCCTGGAAGCCCCCTTCCTGCGCCGGGATCTCTGCCCTCCATGGCACCCTTCCCGCCCCTCTACCCCTGCCCCC
>NW_010239575.1:0-3550 GCF_000690775.1 Eurypyga helias | reverse complement strand
GGGGCCTGGTTATCCAAACTCTGGCATTGGGTTCCCCTCTTCTTGGTCGGTCCAAAGTACTTGACCTCCAGTTTGGATTGTGAATGGATTCAGGGAGTGAATTTTCATGTAGATAACTGAGATCAAAACAATTTCATCAAAATGATGATGATGTTGCTGGGAGGGGCAGAGGCTGAGCAGTACCGCAGGGTGACTCCTGCGTGCCTGGTCTCAGGGCAGGCATTTCCAGCTCCTGCCCCTGAGGAGGGCAGGAATGGAGGTGAGCCTGCTCCCAGATAGGCAGGCTGTTCATTGGGAAGGGAGCGTTTTGCATGGCCACAAGCCCAGCCAGCCCCAGCATCAGCCAGGCTCTGCTCCTGCGCCGAGCGTCCTGGCTGGTCCCCGAGCACAAGGCAGATCTCTGCGCCCGTGGGGAGTGCGTAGGGTGGGCCGTGGTGGGGAGAGTGGGTGCAGGAAGGTGACAGGGTGTATAGGGCTCGTCCCTCCGAGCCTCGCTAACCCTGTCCTGTTGGGTGCCTTGTCCCCAGGTGAGCCAGCTGAGCAGACACTTCAATATACGGCCCTTCTCGCTGAAGAAGCCCACGCCGGATTGACTAGGAGCAGAGGAAGAGAAAATCGGCTTGCGGTCTGCAGAAGTACTGTAAATAACTGCTGCAACTACCTGTAAATACTTCAACCATCACCACGGATCCAAACCTATCCTCTGGGCAGACAGCGGGGCAGAGTACGCACGGTATCCGGTGCAGCCAGGGCAGGACTGGTACGAGGCAGCCCCCGTGGCCGCTCTTCGAGTGCAAACTTTCCATTTTGGGTGAAACTGGACGCGGAGGGCAGCCTTTCAGGTCACTGTTACTGTATATTAGACCAGCTGAATGTTCCCAGTGAAACCTCGGACTCCAGCTCTCGCTCAGGCGACGGCGGTTGGGGATGTAGATGGCTTTCCTTGAGCAAAGCGTCTTGGCCTGTCGCTCAGACCAACGGCACGGCTGATTTCTGCAGGGTCGGGGCACATCCTGGTTCCTGCCGGTCCCTAATCCCTCAGCCTGGGCTGGTACTCGGGAGCGGATGGTGACAGTGCTCCTCCTTCTTTCCCGCCTTCCCGCAGTCACGATTTAGGCAAATACTTGCACCTATTTTTTAAGATGGAAGAAAAAGAGCGATACACACAACTTCTAGCAGTATTCTACTTGGGGGGCTTAAAAAATCAGGGCTCAGTATCCCGTAGAAGTAGGAAGGCGGCTTCCGCCTCCCCTGCTCGAGCTGTGGCTTCCTGGGACCACACCTCTGCCGTGTCCCTGTCTGTCCGTCCGCGTTCCCCGCGATCGACACCAGAACGTGGCCTTTCGGTCTCAGAGCCACGCTCCCTCCCCCCGCCCCGGCCCTTTTCCCAGCAGGACGAGCTCGGCGCTGCGGGGTCGCTCCCGAGCCTCCGTCTCCGCGTCGCCCTTCCCGGCAGACCAAATCCGCCGCTTCGGGAAGCACCGTAGCAAGTGTCGCTGTCGGCTGTGCCTGCGCTTTCGGGAAGCTCGCAGCCGCGTGGCTGCGGGGTGGGGTCCTTCCCAAATCCCACCTCAGTTTCCCTTCTCCCCAGCGGCTGCATGTCTCATCCAGGGATGCGTTTGTTTACTGTCCCTTCGTGAAAACACGGCTGCGTTGATTTTTGTTTCAACAAACCCTTGTTTTTTCTCAGTCAGAGTGGGGTGGTGAGGACCGAATGCTGATTTTCCTTCTCCGTTCGCTTTGATTTAACGAAGAGCTGTGCTTGAATGAAGAGTGTAGCTTAAACCCAGGCTCTGGAAAGGCTGCATCCGGAAGCGAACAAGCACAGCAGGTTGTGCATACGGAATGGGCCGTGGGAACAGCGCCGTTACGCGCCGATTCTCGCGCAACGTGGTTCCTAGCAGCTTCCTCCCCGCGGTTTTTCCTGCCGCGGGCGAAGACGACTCCTGCTTTAGGAAACCATCCAACTGTAACTACTGTTCGAAACTTTGTCTTTTGTAAATGGGAATGGTTGTCCCGCAGGCTGTGAGACGTGAAACCCCGAGGCAAGCTCACGCGGTGGGGGCGTGAGGTTGGCTCGGCCACGGTAACCCCGGCTCGCGGAACGTCCGTGTGCCCGTGCGGCTACGGCGTTTCTGGGAGAGGGAGCAGATGGTTTTCAGAGTTTATTTAATAAAGTAGCTTACTCCGAAATATTTCGCTGATGTTGTACAGAAAAAAAACCCCACCCTCAGTGTACAAATTAATTGGGCTGCGCTTGAATTTTTGCCTCTTGCTTTAATCTTGTTTAATCTTCATCTTGTTTAATGAAGATGAAGGGACTTCACGCTCCCGCAGGAATTGCGGGGGCTCTTGAAACGGGACACGGCGCTTATCTGTGGGACGTGTTCAGATGGCAAGATTGTGCCAGCAGCACTGGCAGAGTGGAGGTTGGGCGATGGACCTTCTAGTGAGGTGCTGGCAGGAGCAGGGAATAACCGAGCTGCTCCCTCGGGCTTTCAGGGGAGCTCTGAGGTCCCAGGCCTGGAGCTCGCGTTGTCCTGGCTCTTCCCACAAGCTGTGCCCTGAGGACTGGGCCAGTGCTGGTCCTGGGAGAAGTTTTCTCATCTTAAATCTTAAATCTGAGGCTGCTGCTTTGTCTCCTGATTCCCGGTTTGTCTTGTCTGGCTGCGAGCAGACGCGCTTTTGCGGCACTGAAAAACCCTTTTGGGAAGTTGTGAGCACGTGGAAGCGGAGCTTCCTCTCTCAAATCCTGCAAATACTTGTGCTCTAGGAGAAACCTCTCAAAAACTGGAACCGCCTCCAACCTGCACAGGCTCTATCTTTGGAGAATCCTGGATTTTTGGTGCCTTAATGTACTGCACCTTGAAACTGGAAAAACATCCCCTTAAATCAGCGCTGGAAGCCAGGCTCGTTGTCCCTAGTGCCACCAGGCTCGTGGCAGGGCAGACCTGACCTCGGTGCACGTGCGGTTCTGCTCCCAGCTCGTGCTGCTGCCACCCCGGGGGAGGTGTTTTGGAAATTCAGTGATTTCTGCTCCCAGATTCTGGAAGGGGAACAGAAACCAACAGAAAAACCAACCTGTCTTGCCCCGGCAGGGCTGGGGCGTGCCCAGAAACGAACTATTTATTAAAAGAAATGGGTTTAAGTCTTCAAATAATTGTGTTTCTTCCTCCCTAAGAGCATTGGAGGGTGGGTGTGGGGTGGGTGCTCGCCTGGCTGCCTGGACACCGTCCCCGGGCCGGGGTTGTGCGCGGGCTGGTAGGGACACGCTGGCTCCCCGGCTCCTCCTCTCGGGTATTTGAGAGCTGCTCCGCGTTGTGTCTTCTTCCAACCAAGGATAGCGTTAATCCTATTTCCTTAATTACCGTTGGACCTGCTGAGTTGATAAGGACCGTCTTACGCTTTCCTAAATCTGTTTTGCACATTTTATCTCACTACAGAGTATTAGCAGGAAAAAAAGGAGTTTGGGGAGGGGTGTGCCCCTTCCGGACCTGCTGGGATGTCCGTCCCCAGGCTCCAGGCAGGTCCTTGAGCTGCGGGAAGAGGT
>NW_010239574.1:0-1044 GCF_000690775.1 Eurypyga helias | reverse complement strand
CCTCCCCACGCAGGGGGCAGCCGGCGCGTTCTGGAAGGGACCCCAAAGCGCTGCGGGGCCACGAGCTGGGATGCCAAAAACAGCCGAGCTGACCCCAAAAATCCTCCCACCCTCCACCCCAAAACTGTGAGCCGCCCTCCCGCGTAACCCTGACGCCGGCCGTGCCCCACAGTAGGCCCAAACCCCCCGAAATTGCCCCAAAATCCCCCCCCCGGGGCGCAGGGGATGTCACCAGAGGGTGAGGATGGAGCATCCGTCACTGCCCCAAAGTGTGTCCAGGGGGCTGTGAGGGACGGTGAGGTTAATGAGGCTAATGAGGCTAACGAGGCTAATGAGGCTAACAAGGTTACTGAGGCTAACAAGGTTAATGAGGTTAATGAGGCTAACAAGACTAATGAGGTTAACGATGCTAACAAGGCTAACGTGGCTAAGGAGGCCAACGAGGCTAACGTGGTTGATGAGGCTAATGTGGTTAACATGGTTAACAAGGCTAACGAGGCCAACGAGGCTAAGGAGGCTTAACGAGGCCAACGAGGCTAAGGAGGCTTAACGAGGCCAACGAGGCTAACGTGGTTAACATGGTTAACAAGGTTAATGTGGTTAACAAGGCTACTGAGGCTAACGAGGCTAGTGAGGCTAATGAGATTAACATAGTTAAGAAGGCTAACGAGATTAACATGGTTAAGAAGGTTAACGTGGCTAATGAGACTAACAAGGCCAACAAGGCTAATGAGGCCAACAAGGCTAATGAGACTAACAAGGCCAATGTGGTTAACGAGGCTAACGTGGTTAACAAGGCTAATGAGATTAACATGGTTAAGAAGGCTAACGTGGCTAATGAGGCTAACAAGGCCAACAAGGCTAATGTGGTTAACGAGGCTAACGAGGCCAGGGAAAGGGGATGAGGGGTTCCCCCCCGGAACAGGCACAGCGCTCGGCCCCTGACCGAGGGTGCGGAAGGGCCGCGGCCAACACCACCCCCGTCCTTCCAGCGGCGCGGGAGGCAGCGGGCGACATCGCCCGGTGCAGGGTGAGGGGGGGGTG
>NW_010239573.1:0-5805 GCF_000690775.1 Eurypyga helias | reverse complement strand
CCCCAGCGGGGAGGGTACCCAGCAGTGAGGAAGGTGCCAGAACGGCTTCCTCTGCGTTTCCAACCCTACGCGGCAGATCCGAGGGAACGTCCAACATCGGTGGGCCGGAGCATCCTGAGAGCTGCCAGCGGGTCCTTGCGGGCGCGGAGCCGGCTGAGGCGGGAGCAGGCAGTGCTCGGTGCGGAGAGGAGCTGCAGCAGTTACTTCGTAGTGGCGTTGGACACCCAGCAGGCCGACGGAAGGGGGTTGGTCGTTTGGTGTGCAGGACTAGCACGTCCACACCTAGGGAGGAGAGAGAGAGGAACCCATGGCAGTGACTTCGCAGCGGCTTCTCTTCATCTTGTGGGGTTTCCCTTTGGGCTTCTGGCTTCCACAACACCCTCTGTCAGGAGTGAAACCTCCCACCCATCAAGATCTGTCCCCTCGTTCACTGGAAATGGCTCGTTGCTCATGTAATGCCCAAGTTCCAGTACCGGAAGTGCCAAACCGCAACGGGAAGCCCAAGGAAACCAACCTTTACAGTGCTGTCCACGGCGCCGGAAAAGAGGCGTCCCCTGGAGACTGCAAGGGCAGTGACGCTGCCCTGGTGCCGCAGCAGCGTCTGAGTGCAGATCATGTTGTCCATGCTCCACACCTACGGACACACGGGAGGCGTGAGCCAAGCGAGCGGCACGCGGCTCCGCCACAACACCAGCTCCGGGAGGGACAGGGGGGTGCTGAGTGCCGCGGGGTTTGAGCCAGGTGACGCAACCACAAGGCCACGTGGCACGGAGGGATGAGGATCCCCTGTCCCTCCGTCCCCTCAAGACTGTGCTTTCACAGCGCCAATGCACAGAGGTGGCTGCGCAGCCCTGGGCACGTACCCTGAGTGACCGGTCGTACGACGCACTGAAGACTTTGGTTTGATCCGGCGTGGAGATGACAGCGAGGGCGTAGACTGTACCCACGTGCCCGGTCAGCGTGCGCACTTGTTCCTTTGTCTCTATATCCCAGACCTGCAGGGAGAGAGCAGGTTCTGGGGATTGCACTGCGCCGCGGGCCACCAGCTTCTTCTCCGAGCGGAGTGTCCACCTCCCCGCACCCCTCCAAGGCAGGCGCTGCACAGCCGTGCTCCGGGTGTGCCATGAAGGGCACCGGCAGAGCAGGGTCCCATCTCCCCACCCCTCTCCCCCAGCCCTAGGCCAGCCAGTCGCACCCCACAGCCCTTACGTGGATGAGGTTCTCGTAGGTGCCACACACGATGTGGTGGTTTGTCACCGCGATGGAGTAGACGCTGCCGCCTGACGTCTGCAGCACGTGGACGCACTCCAGGTTGCGGATGTCCCAGATCTGAAAGAGAGGCCGGAGCAAAGGCAGGATGAGACCCATGTGTGCCCAGAACCCATCTTTAAGGCTCAGTCTGGACAAAGCAAGGACAAATCTGTCCAGCTGGGAATGGTCAGTACCAACGAGCAAGGTCCTGCTATCTCATGTAGCTACCCAGCTTCAAGCATCCAGGCTGGAAAAGCTGTGGAGATCACACACCTCGTGTGACTGTGCACACACGTGCACGGGCAACCCCGTCCTTGTCAGCACTAAAAACCGACGTGGGGATTTATTAACACCCAGAAGGGCAACTTGAAACTCTCGTGTCACCCAGATGCTGGGAGGTGAACGATTCATCAAAGCCTGAGCCAACAGAGATGAGGGCACCCACACGCGGATTTACGGTAACTCTGGGGCCAGGCAGCGACCTTCACCTTTACCAGCGGGCCTGTGGGCACAGATAACGCTGCCGCGGCTGCGCGGCCACGCTGCATCTCCCCGAGCACCCCCCGGCAGCTGCGCTCCCAAGGACCGGACGGAGCCCAGCCTTCGTGCCTCCAAGGATGCCATCGGCACAGTAAAGTGTCAGCAAGGCGAGAGCGGCTCCTTTTGCCCTGCTGCCCCCCATGCTGCAGGATACAGCCGTGGGGAGAGCCGATGGCTTGCGGTTGCCACGAGTCTCAGGGTCTCACCTTGATCGTTTGGTAAGAGCCGCTGTAGAGATAGTTTTGAGAAGCCACCAGCGCTCGCACCCAGTGATTGAGACCCGTCAGCTCCTTCTTCAGTTTGAGCTCGGTACCTACAATATCCCAGACCTGTGGAAAACACAGACAAGGAGGAGTTTCAGTGGGGCTGGGCAGTGAAGGGGCGGAACGGGTCAGCCTCCAGCTCAGGGCCAGTCGCCGCACCCCCTGCCCAGCCAGCACATGGCCCTCCCAGCTCCCTAAGGGGAACCTCGTGCTGGCTCCGGCCCCGTGGGAATCGCCTGAACCTACAGACTTGCAGATAAACCACACAGTAACGATGAATAGGCACGTTCCCCGAGGGCCTGGGAAAGCTCGCTGGGAGCCTGCATTGTCCCCAGCAGAGACCCTTCCCTAGCAGAGCCACGGGCTTGAAAAGCATAACTCAAATCTACAGTAAAGAACCGCTCCAGATTCCCTCTCCCAGCCACAATGCTCCATTCTCACAGCTCCTGGGAAACTGTGGCTGAAACCCCCAGCCCACAGGGTCCAACGGGTCGCACACCCCCACTCCGAGCAATGCCATAGGCCTGCTTGGCTCATGTGGCACTAAGAGGCTGGGGGTGATGAAACCAAAAGGCCCCAAGTTCTGCTTGGTGCCTGCTCCTCCGGCCCCGAGCGCTCTCCAGACAGCTGAACCAGGCCTCCGAGAGAGAAAAGAGCATGCGCCCTCTCACAGATGGACGGGCCCATAAGCTGCCTCAGCAGGAGCTGGAAGCAGAACCAAGGGAATCTAGCCAAGGCTTTAAAGGGCAACTTGCAAAGCTGTTCCCTGATTTCTGCAGGCTTTAGGGAAAGGATGCAGATTCAAGACCCTTTGGAGGGGGTTTCAAGACAGGCAGCCGGAATCCCCAGCCAATTCTGGAGCCCAGATGCAATTCCCAGTGGTCTGAGTAGGTCTGTTGGACCAACATGCTCAGGAATTGCCAAGATACTCCACCTCCAGCCTCAGGTTTACAGAGTCAGAAGAAACAGAAGTTAATTTTTCAGCCAGGTCCCAGGACATCTTGGACTTGAGCACAGAGCATGGGCTAAACCTCTGGCTGCTCTGTGTGGCTGTGCTTCTCTGCGTGGCTCTGGAGAGCACAGGAACAAGGTCACCCACACACCAAACTGCCACTTTCTTCCCATTTGGATGCTGCTGCCTGGCAGTTTGTACCATCGGACCCCAACCAGGCCAAAAGGCAACCCCAGAGCTCTACCTTGATGGCTTTGAGGGAGCCGCTGAACAGCATGTTGTGCGAGGAGACCAAAGTGCAAACGGGATTGTCGTGCGCTCGGATCGTGTTCACTTTCTGCAGGTTCTGAATATCCCAGACCTGCAAGGGAGAAGAGGAGCGCCCGTGAGGGGCAGTGGCAGGCCTCTTTGCCTCTGGGGGAGGCAAAACCACAGGCAGGACAGGGCACGTGTAAGAGCCACTCTCCTGGCTTGACCAGGATCCACCACCCTGTCCCAGGTTAGAGAACCAGCCTCCTGCTCCCCACACAGGAGCAGGGAATGGGAAACCCACCCAGTGGGCAACACCCAAATCCGACCCACCAGCAGCTTGGCTGAAAGCAAGGGATAAAGCACACATGGGTTATCTTCCCAGGGAGGTTGGGGAGCACTGGGACAGGTTCCCAGAGAAGCTGTGGATGCCCCATCCCTGGGAGTGTCCAAGGCCAGGCTGGATGAGGCTTGGAGCAACCTGGTCTATGGAAGGTGTCCCTGCCCATGGCAGGGTGTGGGACTGGATGGGCTTCAAGGTCCCTTCCCACCCAAACCAGTCTGTGATTCCATGACCTCTGTTACACCACTGGAGGCTGAAGAGCCCTACAGAAAAAGGGAAGCAGGTCCCTGCCCCACGGCAGCCTAGGGCTGGCCTGTAGGTCTCACAGCCCGGCCAGGAAGCGGCGCGGGGGTCCTGGGTACTCACAATAATGGTGCAGTCAGCAGAGCCACTGTACAGCTTGTTCCTGTAATGTCAACAGAAAACAAAAGGAGGTCAGCGAGGGAGAGAGCAGGGTCCCAGCTCATTCCCAGACACCGTGCTGGGCACAGAGCTGCAGTCCCACAGCCTCACTGGGCCGAGACTAAACACAGCAACCCCAGGAGCGGAGCCCAGGTCTCAGGGGAAGGCCAGGCCAGATTGGCCCTTTGAGCAGGAGGCCAGGCACCCCGCTGGTGACCAGGGAAGTAAGCCAAAGCAGGGGAGGTCAAAGAGACACGTGCTTGGTCGATTTTTAAAGAGCAAAGAGGCAAGATGTGCCTCTCGTGCACGTCCTGGCATGGGACTGAGGGTGGGAATTGTAAAGGCACGCTCAGGAGCCCCAGCGCTCCCCCTACTCTCTCCTGCAGGGGTAGGTGTCCCTCTCCACTCACCCCTGGATGCAGAGAGCCAGTACAATTCCATCGTGACCCTCCAAGGTCTTTTGGCACTTGTATGTGGTACAGGTATCCCACACCTAACAGGAAACACAAGTCAGCAGACGGAGCAGCTGGGGAGCCGGGCAGGATGTCAGCAAAGTCACAAAAGCAAGGAGATGAGGAAACAGGCTGTCACCTGGGCACCTGCCTTCCGGCCTCCGGGCAGAGATAAGCTTGTCTAGGAAAGGCAACTTACTGCAAAGGGTCAGGTTGCAGTTAATGGGACACTGGAGAGCAGCACGCATCAGCCCTCTCCAGCTCTGCCTTTCTCTGCCCAGGCCAACACTCTGCAACGAACCAGAGAAGCAGCTCTTGGGCTCCTGCTTCAGCAATTCACACCCTGGCCGGGGGCTCCTGGGGCACAGCCACCTCTGAGACTGCAAAGGTTTTCACCACCGACCACACACCGCTCTCCCAGGAGAGGGGACGTGGGAATGTGGTGCCCAGAGCAGCCAGGACAGGGGAGAAAGCTATTTTGATAAAGAACAGCAACGACCCTTTTCTTCCATGTGGCTCAAAGAAGCTAAACCAAAGGTCTGCTCCTGGCAGGGCTGGTCACAGCAACCAGCTCCCCGGCAGCCACTCCAGTGACACCAGGAACTGCTGTTTAGGTTGCACTGGAGCAGTTACTGACCACAGGACAAAGGAAAACAAACATACCACAGAACGGAAAAAAGACACATTTCATCAGGGAAAAAGGTTTTTTTCTCTAGGATGACTTTTTATAACAAGGGAAAATAAAATCAGAAGCTGAACAAAATAGGCTTGGATTCCCCAAACGCGCATTACCAATTGCATATGAATTTTCACGCAGTAGATAAAGGTTGTAAAAAAAAAAAAAAAAAAAACAACAAACCCCACTATTTGTCTCTTACATTCCCTCGCAGAGAATTCTGCCCAACTGCAAATGCAAAGAATCACTGAAGATTCTCTGGGAGAAACTTTGGGAAGTGACATCCCCCACGCCCCTCAGCTTGTGTCCCACCCGAAGCACGTTTACAAGGCAGAAGATGCACAGAAGAGGCAGGTGCTCACCTTAATGGTTTTGTCTGAAGAGCCGCTGAAGAGCAAGTCCCCTATGGAGTAAACGCACAAACACCAGACAGGGCCTTGGTGTCCCACAAAGGTCCCTTTGCACTTGAAGATCTGTTGAGGATCGTAGGCTACAAGAGACAAGAGGGTAGGTGAGAGGTGGAAGAACGGTGCTGCGCCAAGTCATGGTGAGTTTGGAGGAGACGGAGCTCGTGGCACTGTCCCGGCAGGTTCCCCCCTGCACTTCACATTGTTGCAGGGCAGAAGGAACTCCAAGTCCCTCTTGGTCTGGCTGGAGGTTCCCATGTCATAGAATCA
>NW_010239572.1:29061-31467 GCF_000690775.1 Eurypyga helias | reverse complement strand
CCAAACCATTCTGTGATTCTAGCTGGAAAGGGGGAGGGGCATCATGTGTCTGAGAAACTGCAGGTGACACTGAGAGATTTAATAAAGATCAGCTGTTCTCTCTAACTCTCTTACATTATAAGAACTAGGAACTGAAGATCATAAACAGTTTTCTAACAGAGAAAGGTAGTTCATCTCAAACTACATAGCGAAGATGCAAAATTTCCCCATGAAGAAAACTGTGAATGCGTAAACCTTACATACTGTCAAGAGTAGGCTGGACAAGTTCATGCAAGAGAAATAAGTCAAGGGCTTTACAATGACTTTGTCTTATCTTGAAATTATGGAGCCACCAATCACCAGAAGCAGGTAAAGAGTTATAAAAATACTATAATATGTTCTGTCTGTTTTTGTAATTTCTCCTAAGCTTCCATACACAGCCACAAACAGGTGCTGTGTTTGACCGAACTTATTCTGACCCCATGGTCCTCAGGAAACTGATATAAAACCTCATAATTATATAAAAAATATTCTTAAAAACATATGGCATTTTATAATATGATTGCATTTTAAAGGGTGATCTTAAGAAATTATGGAGGAATAAAATAAAAAATTATCATGAGTATTTTGATAGCAAAAAGGGGAATCTAGTTATAATGTATTTCATTGTGACTGAGGTGATTTTTAACATCTTTAGGGCAAGGGCTATGTTGTAATCTATCAACCGTAGTTTCATAAATTCTGTAATATAAATAAATTAGATACTTAAAATAGTGTACAACAAATAAAAATAATACAGGAATCAGATATGTAGTAGAAATCTCTGCTGAAACATTTGATGTAGAATGTAAATGACTGCTGGACCCATTCAAATTGGAAGAGCATGAAAAGCCAATGTCTATATATAAAACGTGAATTAACAATCAACTTTAATTATAATTATATATATGTTGAAATCTGCACTTGATAAACTATTTGAATCAGTTTGTTGTAACTTCAAGAAATTTAAGTAGTGAAGATACTGAAGATGGCATATGGAAAAAAAGCCATGGATGCTGAGATCCTGTGCTGTTGCATGCATAATGTGATAGTAAAAAGGTTCTTATTAGATTATGAGGGTGGGTGGGTCAGTCTATGGAAATGCAGCAGCACAATGGGACATAAGTGCAGATCCAGAATAAAAATAGTCTGAGGACAAGCACAGCTAATTAATGTAGCATTCCTCTCCTGTGTGAGTCTCATGTGTCATCATAATTTTTCCAAAATCTTGTAGTCAGGAGACTGCACACAGCTAATTTGACACTGAAATGCATCCTGAGCTTGCTACCCAATGACTGTTTGGCGTGTCACAATAATTGTGTGTTTGTTTTCCGTTCCAAATATTATGAAAGGAAACCATTGTTCCATCCTGTCTCTACTGGAAGCTCTTCATACCTGCTACTTTGCTGTCTAATGGATCATTTTCATAGTTACTTATTTGTGGTAACTTTAAATATTCTAGATGTAATTAAACAGTTTAAGAATGTCTTTGGGGTTTTTTCCATGAGCATACTTTAATATCTAATCCTTATTTAAATATACACAAATAAAAATAGCATGATTATAAATATAGAGAGGGGTTAAAGGCATAGGTGATATGGGGAAATTAGATAATCATCTCTCACTGGCATTCAATTAGAAATTGGTGCTTAACTTTGCTTTATGTCACCTCACCAAGCTTATACTAAGGCTTGTCATGAGGAAAACTTGCTAATGATACAGACAGTGAAAGACTGCAAAAGACTGCAGGCCAGCTGGAGTATACTGCTGACCTTTATTGCTGGCAATCACACAAACATCTGTCTCCATGACCTAAGATGATCCCATATTGAGGCAGAAGGATAGATTAAATGAACTTCCACTGTCCCTCCCAGCCCTATAAAACTGTAATTTTTTTAATGAATTAATTTTGTGTAACTCAGGATTATAAGATTCAATGGCTGTGGAAGAAACTTATAATGAAGAAAGTAAAGATAACACATTGCAGAGTTGACAAACAGGTATGATTTTCCAGTGTGAAGTATAGAAGAAAAAAATACTGACAGTGCAATTTGTTGTGATACTCAGTTCAGCATGTTAAATTTTGGTCAGTAGTATTATTTTAGATGTTGATAAAATAGGAGAGTGCTCCCCTAGTGTGCTGGATTCAGCCAGGAAAGAGTTAACTCTCTTTACCATGGCTGCTAGGAAGCTGTTCCTGGATGCAGAGAGCAGCACTGATAAGTTCTTATCTGGCGCTGGGGAATGTCTGCACTGAATTCAAGGTCTTTGTCTGCTTCTGATCCTGCAGCTGCATTCCCAGCTCTCGCTGTCTCGCTACAGGCAGTGCTGGGACACACAGTTCAGACACCTGACCCAAACTGACCAAGGGAGTATTTCATGCCATAG
>NW_010239572.1:16894-28977 GCF_000690775.1 Eurypyga helias | reverse complement strand
CTAACTGCTGTGCTAGCTCATTCATGAGGGAGTTGGTGGGTTTGTTTAGCTTTCCTGGGCTTGCTATCACTGATAGGGTTCACTCGGAATCTGCTAAGGTAGCTCTCAGGCTCTCTGGGTCTGACTCTCACTACTCAACACCTGTTGTGCATTGGTCAGTGAGTGGTGAGACGTATCTTATGTTTTATTTTCTCTTATTTTAATTAATTATTATTAGTACTATTTGTATATATTAATTTAGATGTAATTAGTAAAGAGTTCTTATCTCAATTTTCCAAGCTTCCTTATTTCTTTTTTCTCCAAGTCATCCCCTCCACTGGAGGGAGAGGAGGGGAGTTTGTGAGAGCGGCTTCGTGGTATTTCGCTAGCCAGAGTTAAACTGTGACATCTAGCCAGTTGCTACATCAGCTTATACCAGCAACAAATCGGGGGTGATACTTGTTATCATGAGACATTCAGCTCTCCCTAATTAATTAATTAATTGAAGCTGAATGAGACCTCATGAAGTCTTTTAATTTAAGTTGAAGAAGTTGAGAGAAATACTTAAAACACAACTATACTGTAAAAATAAACATCTGTATATAGGTTTTCTTTTGTCTTTGTTGGGAAGCAGGACTCCAGGGCAAAATTTTCTTTCATTTAATGATGTTTTCATTCTAGGTTTCAACCTAGAATATGTCACCTGATGAATAATTCCTGGTATATTTTCTTTGGTGAAAACTATGAAAATTGGAGACTACTATCTCACATCTTTCTTCACTAGAGGAGATGCAGTGTTACCAAAACATCTTCACAGATATCTTCTGTTTCTGAAATAGTTAAAACCACCCGCATGTACATGAGTGCTAAATGAGTTAGGTTTAGCTGACATTAACATTTGAATGGATCTGGACAACAGGAATTATAATAATGCCTGGATGACTCATAATCACTGTCCTTTCCCCTTTAAAATTTATGGAGAATGAGTGAAACACTTAGTAAAGAGAGATTCAATGAATTGTGTATGTCAAGACGACCAAAAAATACAATAAACTGCCAAGAGAAAAAGTAAATCTGTGTGATCCATCGTATGAATATCTTAGTATAAAATACTCTATGACAGTGTTTCAATGTCATTCACTTGAAAAATATTTTAAAGAATGCTGGAGAAAATTTACTGAAGTTAAAATCACTTTTTTGCAGCTCCTTAGATATGGTTTCACACGGAAAATATGAATACATTAAAATTGGTAGACTGGGATGATATCTATTTAGAGTAATAATGGAATTCACTAATAATTAATTACTGTACATTACTCTTTAAAAATAAAGGACACACATCCATCACAGGCAGGGAAGAAAAAGGGAGAAAAATGAAGGAAAGGAGGGAGGGGCAGGGCAGAGAGAAAACAGATAACGAGAGAAAGTAAAAACTGGTTTTTAAAAACTTGTTGGCGTTTATATTTTAAAACACAGATGTGAAGTATTGACCAGAATCTGGTGACCTGTTTCTGAAAAATAAGATCAGTTTAGGGCACATCTATTTGAGGACTACACAGTTAATTTAGAATAAATTGTCATGATTTCATTTGTGCAGATGGGATCTTACTTTTGCATTACCTCACTACTGCTTTTGAGGTGAAAATAGCTTAGTGGGAATTGGTGACCAGAATCCCTTCAGACTGCCTGAAGTCTTGCTAGCCATCTAAGGCAGCAATTTCTTCTGGTGCAAAACTGGGATTGCTATTAAGCAGTTTGTTAAAATGAGTGTTCTGAATTTTAAAGGATGACCTGGTCAACGTACATTGCCAGTGAGTTACTAGTCTCTTCATAAAAGCTACGTTATTATGTAACTTGATATTAGAGTAAGATGTATACAATAATCAACAGAAAATATTTTATGTATGTATATACTTGTGTGTGTGTTTACATATGCATTTATGGATACTACACAAAATTACTTAAGATATTATAATTAAATATGAAAATATTTTTAAAATACCTAAGATAACTTACATTGAACGACTTAGTTGCTTCAGGTAATTTTACTCAAAGTATGTGCCAAATTAAAAGTATTTCTCAGATTTATAGGAAAACATATGAACAAATAATTTTCCATAAAGGTATTTAATAGGCTGAGAAAAAAATTGGAGACAAACATAGTTTTGAGAATTAGAAATTTTGTGAGAATTCAAATACCTTACAACATCCAGACACTTTTGGGAACGTTGCTTTCAATATTTGAAAAAAAAAAAAAAAGAAATCCAGCAATAGTAAAGGCTTATATTGTTTGTATTCTTTTAATACTGAAACAGTATTTAGGTTTCATATTAACTTGTATCAACATTATAAAGAATAAAGAACAGATATTGGAACATTGTAATGATGAAATATGAAATTACTTTATAGAGTTTCATAGTTTCTGCATTTACAGTTACTTAGAATGAAGTTACATTTGAACTCATGAGAAGTCTGTTCTTCACAGAATTCTGGAGTTAACTCTATTCCCTAGCAGCCATTAAAGCTAATGTTTTATACCTTTTACCTCCCAGAGTTCTTTGATAGATCACAGGCTTGATTTGCATTGTTAGCCATTTGTATTTTCAAAAAAACCAAACACCTTTGTGAGAAGCGCTCCTGGTGACTCCTTGCAGTCTTCAGACCCCTGGGACACAGGCTGTCAAGTCTGCAATAATTACATGCAAATTTATAAAAAGTGTCTAACCTCTTGACTCCTTGTTTTCTTATTTTATGCAATAGAAATATCCTATGTAAAGCACCTCTAACAACTGGAGGAGAGCATTTCAGAGGTAAGGCAAGACTTCAGTGATTAATTATCTGTAACAGGCCTAATCAGAAGGTCCTGATGAAAGGTATTGTTTTTTCCACTTATTCTAAGCAGGGCTATTTAATAATGTAGCTAATGCATTCATGGGGAAATGCTCCAGAAACACAAGCCATTCTTGTATTACTACGATGTCCAACAACAGCAGAATTAAAGACTTGAGCTCTGGAAATCTATCAGAAGAATCAAACTCAATATAAATCACCTCTGAAACTTTTAAGAAAGCCAAGGACGGGATGCTCTGATGACTCTCTTACAGCTTGGAACTGAGAAATTCTTGGCTCAAAATGCTGACTTTTACCCAAAGTACTGTACAGCAGGTTTACTTTTTGGCATGCTATAATCACCTCAGAGAAAGTTCAAGGTGATCATAGAGAAAAGGTTGAGGTAAAACAAGGGCAGAAAAAATAAACAGCTATGACAGAGGAAAAAATCTGTAGAGTTCCAGCTGTAGTGAATATTTTATCCTTAGATGAAGGAACTTAACTGTAAGCTAGAAAAACCTTTCTTCTATCAACATTACAGATCGTACTTTGTGACAGACCTCAGTTTTATGCTTTGCAGATGTCTGAGTAAATTAAGTATAAATAGACGTAGTCCTTGCAACGTGGATTAAACTCATGTTAGTTTTCAGCACTATACTTCAGTAACTTTTGGTTCTTTGATACCACAACATCAGTGGTCATCAGAAGTGTTAATGTGTTTAGTCTAACAATAACCATGTAAGAGATACCTGATCCCTGCAAAGGCAGAAAAGCTCAAGCACCAAAGTCTGGCCTGGAACTGAGACAGAGTTACTGTTGTTTAAAGTGAGTGGAAATGATCCTATATTTAGGATGAAATGGTGTTATTAGAAAGAATTTGAAATCTGATTATAATTTTACTCTTCACAGAAATAGATAAAACTGTGTAATTTGAAAAACTGTGAACTAAATGACTAAATATCTTAAAATACAATCCAAACATCTTTTGAATTAACGAAGACTCCACTACCTGACATTATTACAGTAATGGAATCCTAGAAAGTGGAAAGTATTATTTGAAGCTCAGATAAAAGAAATCACCTGGATTTGTCTGTATGTTTGTTTGTGTTTGTGGGTTTTAATTTTTTTTTTTGGTTGGTTTTGCTTTTTGGGGATTTTTTAGTAAAGCATGATTAGACTGCAAAAATACCTGGTATTATTTAAATGCTTTTTAAAAACATATCTGAGGTATCATGTATTAAAAATTCACCACAAAACAAATATAACTGTCAGTTTTATTGCTCTCATATTTCTATTTTGGGAATACACATAAAGTATGTATGTTCTTCATGAATATTGTTTTTGTTTTTACCTTATGTAAATGGGAAAGCCATGCTCCAAATTCTAGTTACATTGTTTTATTTTTTGGACAAATTTCAAAGGATTGGTCTATGAATGTGATTTCAGAAATAAGCGTGGTCTTACAGGTATGTGTTTCATCTGTTAAATTTTAAGTCTTCCATTGTATCTTACAAGCAAGAAATGGACTTCTTTAAGGTCTCTGACATGGTCCCCCATAACGTCCTTCTCTTTAAATTGGTGAGCTTTGGATTGGACAGCTGAAGCATTTGGTGGATGAGGAATTGGTTGGATGGTAGCGTAGTTGGATGGTAGTGTAGCTTACCTCCTTTCCTTGACCCACTACAGAAGACTTGAGTCACTTTATGGTTTACATGAGTTGTTTTCTTCAGTGTTTGCCTGAGGTTAGTGAGCAACTTCACTGGGATGACCGGACAATGCCACTGGGCCTCGAAGACTAGCGGAAATGAACATACAGAGGGTAGTAGTCAATAGCTCAATGTCTAGATGGAAACTGGTTAAAAGTGGTGTCTCTCAAGGGTCTGTACTGGGTCCAGTACTGTTTAATATCTTCGTCAATGACATAGAGAGTGAGATGAAGTTGTGGATGCCCCATCCCTGGAAGTGTTCAAGGCCAGGCTGGATGAGGCTTTGAGCAACCTGGTCTAGTGCAAGGTGTCCCTGCCCATGGCAGGGGTTTGGAACTAGATGATTTTTAAGGTCCCTTCCAGCCCAAACCATTCTATGATTCTATGAGTGCACCCTCAGGGAGTTTGCAAACACCAAGATAAGTGGTGCTGTTGATACACCTGAGGGACAGGATGCCATCCACAGGGACCAGGACAAACTTGAGAAGTGGGCCCATATGAATCTCATGAGGTTCAATACAGACAAGTGCAAAGTCCTGCAAATGGGTCCAGGAAACCTGCCCCCCCACCGTCACCCCCCATATTGATACAGGCTGGGGGATGATGGGATTGAGAGCAGCTGTGCAGAGAAGGACTTGGGGATATTGGTGAATGAAAAGCAGGACATGAGATGAAAACGTGTACTTGCAGCCCAGATAGCCAACCATATCCTGGGCTGTATCAAGTGTGGCCAGCAGGTCAAGGGAGTTGATTCTCCCCCTCTACTCTGTTCTGGTGGGACTCCACCTGGAGTATTGCATCCAGCCTGGGAGTCCTCCGCACAGGAAAGACATGGATCTTTTGGAGTGGGTCCAGAGGAGGCCCATGGAAATCATCAGAGGTATGGGACACTTCTATGAAGACAGTTTGGGAGAGTTGGGCCTATCCAGCCTGGAGAAGAGCAGGCTTGAAAAGACCTTACTGTAGCCTTTCAGTACTTCAAGGGAGATTGTAAGAAAGATAGGGACAATCTTTTTAGTATGGTTTGTGGCAACAGGACAAAGGGCAATTATTTTATTCTGATAGAGGATAGATTTAGATTGGACATAAGGAATACATTATTTATGATGAGGGTGATGAAACACTGGAACAGGTTTCCCAGATAGGTGGTAGATGTCCCGTCCCTGGAAACATTCAAGGTCAGGTTGGACATGGCTCTGAGCAACCTGGTCTAGTTGAAGATGTCCTTACTCATTGTAGGGGTGTTGGACTAGATGACCTTTAAACGTCCCTTCCAACCCAAACTATTCTATGATACTATGACTAACCTCTAAAATAAAAAAAAAAAAGTATATATATGACAAGATATGTGATCATTATTTCACTTTTGCAATTATTCAGTGGGTGTCCATTTGACACTCACAAGTAGCATTAATAAAGGGTAGCATAGTATTAACACTGCAAAGTAGCAATGAAATCTTACCTGAAACTGTCTTTAATTAACATAGTATTTGATTAAAAACACAGCCTTAATGAATACAGCATACTTGTAAAAGACAGGCCTGACGTATTCAAACTTGCTTCTACAGATAACCCCATAGATGTTCCCTCCTCAGCTTTCACAGTGTCTGATATGTACAGAACTGTAGAGAGCTGCCTAAAATGTCAGAAGGAGGAGCCTCTTTTCCCTTGACTTGGATGGACCTGCATTCCAGCAGATGTTTAAAAGAAACAGTACTATGTTCTTTGTGCATCATCCAAAAAAATGTTGTCAAACAGAAAAGCAGGGACTATGAAGTTCATAGTCAGTGTTGCACCTCCTCTAGGCAACAGGAGAACAGGGAAGTAATTTAGGTTTTGGAAGGTAATGACAACCCTTTGATATATCATAGTCAGTGTAGCTTACCTCCTTTCCTTGACCCACTACAGAAGACTTGAGTCACTTTATGGTTTACATGAGTTGTTTTCTTCAGTGTTTGCCTGAGGTTAGTGAGCAACTTCACTGGGATGACCGGACAATGCCACTGGGCCTCGAAGACTAGCGGAAATGAACAAAATCAAGACCTGTTTCCAAGTCTTCTGTGTGGATGGTTAAATGTATCAAAGCTGTAGAAGGAAAAAAGAAAGAACATACTTCAAGTATGCAGAACAATTACCAAATATACAAGTTCATCATTGGATGACTGTCTTGTCCTGTGTTTGTAGCTCCCAGATCTTTTTGGTCCATATACCATAGGCTCTGTGACATGTTAGGAAGATATACATAGTAAGTATGGATCACATAAGCAGACAAACTGTTAATGACCTAGGATTATTACTTATGTATCAATCCTTTTCTTCTCAAAATCAATGAGCACTGTTTCTGGGTGCTGAAATTAAATACAATTATGGGAAAAGATTTACGTCTTTTGTCTGAAATATGCAAACTGATGTAGCCAACATCTAGACTCAAGCCTTCTTTTCAGTAGGCACTGAAAAGATTTTAATTGTTATTTATCTCTTCCATTATGCACAGATTTCTTACTGAAATCAAAGCAAAGACTTAAAAACCTACTATGCAGATCAGAGACAGCAACAGAATTTAGCCCCACGTTTGTAAATATGTGTCATTTTTTTATAGGCAGAAGTTAAAGGCAAGAAAATTTACTGGTTTAATCAGTCATTTGACAACACAGGGCTCAGAAAAGCAATTAACAACATATGAAGCATAGAAAAAGCACACACAATTAGGAAGACAAACAATAGAATAAAGACTATCTCCTCAGGAGAAAAGTAAGCTGTAATTTCCCTGCCACCTGAATTTGGCTCATTACTGACGAGAGTGCTAAAGATCACCCTAATGACAGAAAATCATCAGACCGTAAGGAAAATATATAATACTACATCTGCTCCATTAAAAATGGCAGCCATAATTCTTTTAAATATAAAGCTTTAGCTTGAATCAAATAACCTATTTTCAGTCTATCTAGAAATCATAATCGTACCGCTTCTTAAACGTCTGCGTCAACTTTGGCATCCTAAACTCACTTTAGCTCAGTAACACTTTAGAAAGACCAAACCCAAGTTAAAAGAGGGTATGCAGAATCATAGGATGAAAGTAATTTCTTAAGCTGTTTTCAAAAATTTATTCCATGACAAACTAGAGTCCAACCCAGATTGTTTTTAAAGAGTTCCTACTCAGTTCAGTAACATTTAGATAAGAACCGACACAACACTATTGCAGTATCAATATACTTTGGCATGCAGCTCTATTTACCATTTTGTCCTATTATAGCAATTCTGTACATCCTAATCGAGCAAAATATTTTCTTATAGTGGTATGAATCTGTTGGGAACAGATCTGGGACTGCGTTTAAGACTTGTAGGTTCAAATGTTGCTCTTCCTTTTTAAGTATTGCCTGTGAGGTGTAATACCTCTGATAGTTGCTACAGGTCTCCTAATGGACCACCAAGTGTTGACAGAGTTCATGTTCTTGACCAAATAATTTAGACCCAAAATATTACTCTCCTGTTCACTTTGCTGCTTTACACCACATGTGAACTGACACATTGAAGTTAGGAAACTTGCATGTACAATAAATAAAAAAAATACACTCTTTGGTAGCAATAAGCGGATCCTACATCAGCTTTCAAATAAGAAAACTACACTTGAATTAGGAATGACTACTTCCTTGTGTTTCGTTACAGGTCAGCTTCATGCCAGCACTATAAATGTCTTGTATAAAAATGGAATTTTAAACCAAGTTCTTGTACTGTGAATGTACTATAACAATAACATGACCTACACTTTTTATCATTTTTAAAATAGCTTCTTCAATACTCAACTGCTTAAAGAATTTTTGAAAATGTTTTTAGAAAAGGATTATTTCATTCTTCTTTTTAATTTTCTTTTTCCCTAAATAATAGATCCATCTTGAAAGTTCATCTCAAATGTTGAGTTTTATCCTTTATAATTAGAGGACATAAACAATTACCTTTGTAGTCTAGTAGCTCTTTGAACTGCCTTTGAATCAAGATCAGAGACTACAAAAGAACTTCCTACTGTACAGTTTTATACCCTCCTACGTGAGATGCTTAACATGTTGGAAAAAAACCCCTAGTATTATTCAGTATTTGCAGCAACTAAAAAGAGATCAATGTGGGATTTTGGCTGTAATTTCTCCTCATGTACTTTGCTGTAGGAAAAATGCATTTTCAGGAGCAAACTTCATTTGCTAAAAATAATGTTTTGCAGAAGGCAAACTGTATTTATTTTTTCTTGCCATTGTTCTGTCACAATAATATATGTATAATGAAAAAAAAAATCTAAACCATAAAATGTGTATATGAAAAAAGCCCCAGCCCCAAAATAATCAGAAAAAATCGTAACGTTAAAGACAACTGTAGTATTTTACTACCAGTCCATGTTTAGGACCTCTTTCCTCTTACAGATGCTCATTCTCCCTCTCAGCAACCTGAACATTTTGAGCTCTCGGGACCACTCACGCCTCACATCCCTTTTCCTAGTGTTTTTATTCGGCAGGGGGCCGGTTGCTCACGCAGCTGCGGGCGAGCACGGGCGGCGGCGGGAGACGAAAGGCATGGCCGTGCCTCCCGTGGGGCCTGCCGTGACCTACTTCCCGGGCAGCCAGACGGAACGCGGGAACCACGTGCTCCCGCCCCGCCGTCAAAACAAACCATTACCGGCAGCAGCTTACGGCTGATTTAGGGCCTTCTGGGCTGTGAGCGCTGGCTGATTTTTTTTTGCGCTGGCTGATTTTTTTTTTTTTTATCTGCTAACGGCTCACAGGTGGATGAAAGGGGATCTCTGGGACAATTAATGGTGAATTCGACAGGTTCGCTGTTAGAAAGGGGGGCAGCTGGGGCATTCCAAAGGCAGCGTTCCGTGATTGCCGTGGGGAAGGCACGAATGAAAAGCAGAGGATGAAAGCACGCTCTGCTTAATATCCACACCAAAAATTCTGCCCTCCTGATTACATCCTTGGTTCCACCCTTGGTAATGCTGGATTTCAACGGTGTTAAATTTTTCACAGTAAATACAAGCAGAGCTGAAAGTGGCTGGGAAAAACCTTCTATGTAAAAAAAACCACCCCTTAGCAATGGCTGGGAAAGTCATCATTCCCAGTAAATGAACTAGCTGTATCTTGGTCAATAAACCTAGTATTTTTAGAAAAAGGATTCCACACTGACTAGGTTAACATTCAAGGTTATTTCTTTTTTCATGCTCTCCATCTGATCTTAGTATTACACTTGGCAAAGGCTGAGTAGAGACACTGAGGCAGGCTACCCATGGCAACATTTTCAGAGGTAGCTAGCTGAGTTTTATTATGATGGAATTAAAAAAATAACATTTATTAATCAGTTATTATTTTGATAAATTTTATTTTTAATTTTGAATAGCATCAGAATACATTATTTCAGCACAACAGCCACGAAAATAGACAAAATCCTTATTCCACATGAAAAAAGCATTGAGAATTACCCTTCTTTTTTCTTGGTCATTGGCCTTAGATTTTTTCTTTCTTGAAATGGAAAGTTGGTATGTGAAGTCATCAGACAATAAAAATCCATGCCTAGTGTATGCTTAAACACTGAACCGATATGCCTTCTCAAAACTCCTTCATATGAGAATCGATAGGTTTGGGTGAATAGATGACTGCTACCTGTGGTGGGCAGTGATTTATTGGCAATTTGTAAGAACGGGAAAGTTGTAAACCATTTAGTTTCATGGTTTTATTTATTTATTTATAGCTAAAGTGACTAGGAAAAAAAAGCTTTTGTCTGGTTTTAAGAATTAAGAAGACATAACACTATGCTAGCAGTAACAGGGAAACAGATAACACAACCCCCCATCTTTTCCATAGAAAAGAGAAAATCCTTTCCTCTTCCTGATCTTAAAGTTCGGTCCTTAGAGATGTAATTAAGTGTGGCATTGGAAGGGACATTTGTCAGCTGATGTTCTGCAATTGCTGGCATATTTGCACCAGACTCCTGACACACCTAAATATATGCCATTCTGTCTCATTGTAGGAGGAGTGATTTTCAAAGACAAGGTAGAGAGAGATGGATAAACTGGCAATCGAACCTGCTCACAAACATAGGCAGCTCCACTGGGGATCAACTGGCTCGGCAGAAATGCAGCTGAGTGGCAAGAAGAGCCCATCACACTGGTGCAGTCTGCACTACTGTGTCTAGTCCCACACAGGGATGCTTCTTAGTGTGGGTCTGCTTCTTTCAGTTTCTCCAATGTTACATGGACTCTAGACCTCCCATTATGCAGTATCGTGCCATGGGGCATGACAAGCTCTCAGAATAAAGAAACAGCAGAGGTGGTAGGATGCCTTTTTTAATCTCTGTATTTACACCACTTTTGTGTCTTAGGACACTCCACAGATGTAGCCTGAGCAGATCTAGGGCCTCCTGCTCCTATATAAATTGCAGCAGGGAACAACCTAACAGCTGATATAGAATCTTCCACTTTGGGCAGGATTCATCTTTTTCATATTACAACACTAGAAATTAGGCTTTTAGTCTAACTCTTCTTACTGTCAACCAAGAGAGAGGGTGACTTCCAAAAAGCAAACATAGCTGTCTTAAGAGATGCTTAAGAGGTGGAAGACCTTCTAGAAATATGCATTCCTCTCTGCAAAGGATGGCACTTACTTGCAAATTTTCATCCACTGTCAATAGGAAAAACCACAAGCAGTAATCACTACCCACAAAGCCTACAAAGAAAATAAATAATCTCTTGCTTCTCTTGCTTCTTGCTAATCTCATCCTTCTGGGCAAAAACTGCAAAATAATTTTAAGAGTATGAATGACTCTAATGGGTTCGTTGCTGTTTCATCTGATGCATTCTCCATGTCACCCTTTTTAGAAGTTGTGCCTTTAAAACTTGAAAGTCCTGATATAGCTTACATATTTTGGAAGGATATTTCAAAACCAACCACCCATTATTTTGTGGTGTGATAATTTTTTTTTTTTTACAGTGTCCCTCAATTTATCTTGAAAGAGAAGAACAAATCCTGATTTCTTGATGTGACATATTTTGTTTTCTGAATTCTGTTTTCTTTAAATTGTTTTGTTTCTTAATTTTTCAAAGTTCCAATTAATAACTATATTACTTGAAACACCTGCATTTATATGTAACTATAATCTGTTCTATCTAAAAATCTGATGCTAACTGGGGCATATGATTTTCTCAAAACCTTTGAATTTTGAGAAAATTAAGGTCTGTTAAACTGTTAAATGATTGGGAGGGTGGGGGGGTGGGCATGTTAGGATTCCTCCACTGCAAAGCTGAGGTACTTCCCTTATCTGTTTGTCTTCATTTGGGGTTCTTTTTTTTAATATTAGAATCACTTTCAAGTCTTATATCTGATGCAGTCTTAGAAAAAAGTCATATAGAAGAGTAATTATAAGATACATTTAAAAAAAAAAAAAAACCACAACATTTTTAAAAGATAAATGAAGATATAAATGATCAAAATCTCTTCAAGCAATTAATTTTTTGAGCACACCCCTCACACAGAATAAGGGAGAAAATAAAAGACTTTCTGTACTCTTGGAGGTAATCATTGCTTGTAAAAC
>NW_010239572.1:0-16872 GCF_000690775.1 Eurypyga helias | reverse complement strand
TCTTTCAGCCTTCTTACTCTATTCCTGTTCTTCATATCATTAATTGAATCATAAATAATAAATCTCCCAGAACCTTTTTGTTATTCCAGTTACTGAAATGCTGAGCTGTTTTCATATGACCTCTACCTGTGCTGCCTTCATACCTGTCCATGTATTTTTGTCCAACCTCATGACAACATCCTTTTCTTCATTTGGGTTTCCTTCAGAAGAAGGCCAGGCATTCATCAAGAGACCTAAGACCCTCCTTTGTGAGGGCCCCTCCAATCAGGATAGACTGAATCTAGCACCCGACTGCCTCTACCTTGAAAAACAGCCATTGTCAAATTTCCCTCTAATGGAGCACCAGTGAAGACCCTGATTTCCTCTCTTGGTATTAACATCACTTTTGAATGTTGATTACACCTTTCTTCCATAAAATTCTGACAAGATATTGACCCTGGAGTGGCCCCAAAGCCCTTATCCTTTTGTCATTTCTGTGCCTTCTTGAGAGCTACTTCTGCCACAATGTATTCAAGAGAACAGTAATAGTTTAACTGTGCTTTGCTGAAGTTTACATATTACCATAAGAATAAAAAATATTATTTTATTCATTGTCATTATCATGCACAATAACATTGTTTTAAAATATGTATTCTTCTTTCAGTATGTCAAGTTGATCTCTTGTACTTTCAACTTGTCTTTTAAAAAACATATTGGCATTAAATAAAAGCATATATCGCATATGCTCTTCTAATTTTTTTTTTCTAAGATGATTGTACCAGATAGAAGACTGGAGTCTTGTCAGCTTTCTCTGGGTGAAAAAAATACACAAGCTTGCAGCTTGTCATTTTAATTTCTTAGCAGTCTTTTTGTTATTTAACAAAAAGTGGTATTTCTTTCAGCTTTTTGCTTCTTTTGCTACTTTTTAAATTTAATATTGCATGATTATTTTTTTCTTTCATTTGCTTAACTAGTATAATAAATGCTATAAAGAAGAAATCAGTAACATTCATTACAGAGAAAGCCTTGGATGGTTTTTCACTCCATGTTTGTTTTGGGAAATGAATATCTATTTATTAGTTATTTATGCAGTTGGTTTTTTAGCATGTAAATGTTCTAGAATAATGTACTCTTGATGATGCTTGCACAATAGCAGATAGAAAAAACCCCAGTAATAAAATAAGATTAAAGAAAAGTAATTAAAATTCAACCATTGTTCTTTCATATCGATCTCTTTAAATTTTTCTTTTCTTATAAATATCTTTCGGACTACTCCCTCTTTTTACTTCTGGGACTCTTTTCTTATAAAAGTATAGTTCCAAGGAAAATAACTAAAGAACTTAGTTTAGTTTCCATCGTACTTGGCAAATGAAAATTCTGGAGAACTGGAGGCCTGAAGCAGAACAACAGCTGACTTACTCTGTTTTCTTTTTTCCTTGGAATACAGTTTATATTTGAAGGACATAAACAGAAAAGTCAAGAAATTAAGTGCAGTTGCTGTTGTTTTGGTTATTTTGTTTATATTTTTAAAAAGCAGCTTCATGGTGAGATGTTAATATTTCCTCAAAATTTCACTACTTCTCAAAGAAAATGCTACAGTAAGATCTTGGACAAGTAAAACTATGACACTAGCTAAATTCTCTTGAAGTCTTTAAACAACTGGCAGCCCTGTACAAACTGCAGTGTCTCACAGGACTTCTGAGGAATATCCATGTTTTTTCCTCTTTTTAATCCCCATACACTTTTATATATACTTATATATGTACATATATAAAACTGTGAGTAGTTTATATGGTAGTAATAAAGATGCATGCTTTTAGTAAGAAATACTAACCATCATGAGGAGATTTGTAGATGAGATACACGGATGGATTTTGCTCTGCTGGTCACTGTCAAGATTAATTTTCAAAACATTTCTCTTTTTTGCATTGTGCCTAACCAGGCATGATTTCTGGATAGGATGAGAGAAACGGTGATTTAACGATCTAAACACGTTTTGAGTGAACTCAATAATTTCATTGTAATTGCTTTTAAGTGTGTTAATAAATTGTTTAGACTGCATCTCACTTTGTGTGAAGCTGTATTCCAACACTGTGAACACAAAAAACCCCCTCGGCAGCCCTGAAGTACATATATACCATGTGCAAGTCCTTAGAGATGTGAGCTTTTATCTTTTATTGTCATATTTCACAGAAAAGTCCTAGATTGCCTTATGTCTTAAGTGTGACAACCACCCTGCCCCTCATCTGATTTTTCTCGTGTTATTATGATGGAATGTGAACCCAGACTTTCTTGTTTTACTGTTTTTAAGTACTAGTCTTGGACACTAATATCAGCCTCTGTTGTTCTAGCCTTTAATTTAGTCTACTGTCCAGGAAGTGGCCTCTTTAATACCCTCTCTCTTTTAACTAAATCTAGCTTGAGATTTCTAAAAGGAAACAGCTGCGCTTTGGTAAAACACCAAAATCACTGGATACGCTTCCCTTTCCTTCCTGGGACTGAGGGGGAGGATGGATTGCTAAAACAGAAACAGACATTTTGTGTGCTAGCAGGTGGCTATGCAACTTTTCATCCATACAACATCCAGATTTCTCCTTCGCCTAAGATTTGGTCTTATTCAAGCAACACAAAATCCTGGCAGAACGAACACCACAAACTGAAGTCCTTTCTAGAAAGTAACAACAACAACAAAAAAATAGTTTAAAAGTGAACTGTAAGGCAAAACTGAATGCAGTCCTAATTTGGATTCTCTGGTATTCTTCTCCCTGGCTTGCCCAGACCACACAATATATTTTCCAGTAAAATCTGTCCTCATCTTCCTTGAAAGCTTAGCTCAGTAACAGAAAAACCATGGCAGTGTAAAAGCGAGCTGAGAGGCCCACTATCTCTATCACTTATTGAGAGAGCAGAGCATCTGGCAGCAGCTACTCACTTCCCTCATATTATTTCTTAACTTTGTTATTGGGAATGCCAACTGCGTCAGGTCAGGTATCCTCAGACATTTTTCTTCTGGTTTTGTTCAGTATCTACACAATTCTCCAGTATAATTATGAGAACAGTGAGCAATTCTTGCCAGTGGGGATTCAAGAGAGGGTGAAAAATTCCCCTTTTAGCTCTAGTAACATAACCCAATGCATAAAGTACTTTTGAGAGAGCATGTTACGGGGATGAAAAGCCTTCCTGTGCTGCCCCCCTCATCCATGGTTTGTAACTGCATTGGGTGGTGCTTACCTCGGAGACAGCCTTTATTTCCCTGAGCTGTGCATTCATTATGATTTTGTTTAAAGGCTGGACTCGTATTACACCAGTATTTAAAGCTCTGGTTTGTTAAAATAGTTCTAGTTCTAAATCCAGAATATCCTTCTGAGGCTTTTACTAAATGTGGCTGCATTTCTCTCAAACAAGATTAGCTGAAAAAAAGGTATCACTTTTCTAGGAAGGATGTTGGCCTCTTGCCTCCACATTTTCATCAACAAAGCATGCCACAGCTTGTGTCTGGCTACCTGAGACCTCCTCTCTCTCAGCAAGTGTTGTGGCAGGTAAGTCAGTATTTCAGTACCTAGATACAGTACCTGAGATCAATAGCAAGGTGCTGTTTATTAAAGAAATTATGTATCTAGTGTATTTTCAACTTTGACTACATTTTGACCAGTGATAATAATATCCTCATACACAGGAAGAATTTTTTTTTCATTTCAGACTTACATCAATGCCAAATTGCATACACGGCAGAATCCAGGGAATCAAGTTCTCTCTACCAATTACTATAGTTCTTAATGTCAGCTGGTAAAAATTCACCAAGAAGGATAGGAAGAAGTTATGCATTGAAAGACCGTATCTGATTGTATTTTCATAGAATCACAGGATGGTTTGGGTTGGAAGGGACCTTGAAGATCATCTAGTTCCAACCCCCCTGCCATGGACAGGGACACCTTCCACCAGACCAGTTTGCTGAAAGCCTCATCCAGCCTGGCCTTGAACACTTCCAGGGATGGGGCATTTACTAATGGATTGTATGTTAATAACTGCTTCCCTGCTTGGCTTGTTGATAGTGTGGTCTGCCTGGCAGTGGGCAGGGAGGAGACTGTAGCCCTTGTCACTGCTTTCCCTCGCTCTTCTGCCACCTGGCCTGCAGAGTTGAGATGCTGTGTTGCAATAGAAAGGCAGTTCTTTACACTCCTTTAAGCATGTGGAAAATGAGATGATGGTGGTGTAAATTCCCCTGGACCCTACAGTAAATCTCACAATCTGGATGAATAAATGTCAGCTTCTCTTCTATCGCGGTCTTTTCCTTTAACAGGCTGGGACAATTCACTAGAAGACCTTTAATTCTTGCCTTCTATTCTCTTACTAAAGACATGGAAACTCAACTTCTCAGCAGTGGTAGGTGAAAATATGAGACTTTTTTTCTTTTAACTTTGAATAGATTTAAGGGTTTTTTAATTATTGTTGAAATTAGATCATCAGTGAGACTGCAAGAGTTAGGTATTTAGAGGAACACCTGGAATAAATTCATTCCAGGGAACAGAAATTATAAAGGGAAATGTAGCAGGCGATATGGAAATTTTACAGAGAATGTCACCAGGTACCTTGTAACTGCTCAGCTACTGATGTTTTGCTTGTGCCTTCCATTACAGAATACTTTTTCCTAACGTAGGTTTACTTTGGTATAGGTCCTAGTGCACAGCTGTAGTATATTGGAAACCACTGAAATTTTGTGCTGGACTGATGCTAACTATAATTTTCCAAGAGTGATGTTTTTGCTAACTGAATTTTTCACCTTTCTATGATAAATTATTAATACAGATGAAATATCTATCCACTATACATAGCACATCTATCTTCTTTGGATGTTTTGGACAGTTTAGAAATGTTGGTAACTGGCAGCAATTTCTCACAAAAGACAGAGCAGAGTATTTAATCATTAAACATTAATAAAAAAAAACAACCAACCAACCAAACAAACAAAACTCAAAACAAACATAACCCAAAAAAACAACCCAAAAAGATATGGAGACCATTCATAATGCTCTACATCAGACACCTTATTCAGCCAGATGAACTAACCAGATGGCTATATCTACTGTAGGAAACAAAACTGGATGAAAACAAAGTCTCAAGACAAGGACCCATAATTGTTCCCATTTTTTAATTCTTAGTTCATGCCTAGTATGGTTTAGACCCACTCTCCCAGATGACACAATAAAAACCATTCTGTAGGCATTCCCATTATAGCTTCAGGCTATAATGTCTCGCTCTGCTAGACTTCAACATAGGTTTCTTAGTACTTCAGGCTTATAAAAGTGACAAAAATATAACACAACAATTATTGTATAGTTACAACTGCTACGGTTATAACTATTAGTGATGGTAAGAACTGGTCTCCAAGGGAGCATTTGCTGCCCAGCTAAGGCCCAGAGCCAAGCATTATCTAGCATGGACGTAAGCATCTCTGACAGCTCAGTCTCTGAACTAGCTATCAGTTCCTGGCCTTGTTTCATTTAGCGGCTTTGGTGTATCCATAGTTTCCCTTTTAATGTCTATGTAGATACATAATGTCCTCCAACGAGTGACTTGGGTGACTTAAAATAGACTCACTCTCAACTGTCCAATTGAGAAGACTTGTTTCTGTTGGTTGAGTAAACTAACCAAGGAAGATATTGCAGTAAATAAGTAGCTTTATACTGGGAGGTCTCACTGTGGTGGAAGAATCTTGTCCACAAAGCTAGCCAAAGTTTTGACAAATCTAAAGATAGGATATTTTAACTTGATTTTTGGGCCTACTTGCTTTACTGTTTACTTTAAAAGAATGGAAGTAAATTGGAGGAACTCAAAATTTTTATCTTTGAGATACACATTTCTTTTGTTCAAATTAATTTGTTGTTTGTGGCTCCAGTGTTACTGTGGACTGGAAAGGTAGCATATAGTTAGAAAAATGAAAACTAATTTCGTATAGTTTCTTCTCCTTCTTGCTTGGGAAAGTTCAATAGAGAAATTTTGTACTCTGCAAAGCATCTGATAACAGGTAATTAGAAGGACTTTAGTAGTAACTATATACTTCTGTGTGTTTGTGTAAAACAGAAAAAAGCTTAACTTGACCTGAGCTCAAGACAACAGCCAAAACTTTAAAGTGAAATTATTAATAGCCATGAATATAAAGCAATTTAAAAATTGGTGTCAGATAATTTCTTGTTGCTTGAATGCCTTCTCACCAGTAACCATGGAAGCACTCTTGAGCTTCTTACGGACAAAGTACACAGGAAAGATGCCCTGCATGATCGAAAGGTGTGCAAATCTTGTGCCATAATCTTACTACAGAGATGGAGGAAAGTCACACCCTGCTGTATTAAATAATTTATTGCTAGAAAAGCTTATCCACAGTTTTTCCAAAGTATTGTTTCCATCAGTTTTAGATCAGGCCTATGCTGATTTTAATACAGGAGTTTTGTCCCTTATCTTGGTCTCCGTATACAATATTTGCTTAATATTCTGAATCCATTTGATACAAAACAATTTTGTAATAAAACTGTTGCTAGATGCTTTCACGGGTAGTACAGGTGTTGAGAGAGAAATTTTCTTGTTCTTAATGATTCACTCCTAGCAGTGTTTCAGCAAGTACTAAGTACTTACATGCCAAATGCAGCTCTAGAATATATTCAGGCAGTTATACAATGTGAGAGAAATGACACAGCAGCAAGTAATTACTTCTGATAGTTCTGTGTTTCAAATATATCTTTCTGCACAAATAGTGGGAACAAAATATTTACATACAAACTTTTGAATTTCAATATCAAGTTTTCAGAGGTTCAGCTCTCCTTCTTTTCCTCAGCATAGAATATCTGACCTTAAAAGACTACACAATTCTTTTGTATACTCATTAAAAATCATACGGCCATCCTTGCTGTAGCGGTAATCATGCACTGGGAAGCTAACTTTCATATTACCTAGATCTCAAATAATTTAAAACCAGTCATTTGATAAAGAAAAATATCTGTCATCAGAAGCAACCTGTGAAAGTGAAATATGTGCATCTATTATATTTTCTTGTGTTGTTATTTTGGTGTTCATTTCTCAACAAATTTTGTATCTTGCCTCCAACGTGTAGCTTAGGTGGTTTCTGAATGGTTTATGAATATGCTGTCAAAATGTAATGTTGACATTAGATCTTAGAGGAAAAATTTAGTGAGTGGTATTTACACACAGCAGTTTGGAGCTGTTGAAAAGAATAACAGGATGTCTATCAGTTCAGTCGGGTGGGCATTTCTTCATGATAATGTGTAAGACAGTCTTAAGAAGAACTGAAGTTCACATTGAAATCAACTTCTTATGCCATTACTTAAACCTTTTATGGAAAATGTCCTTCCCCCACATGTAAATAGCCAACATTGTATCCAGTGGTTCTCAGGGCTGGGCAAGAAATACATCACCGCCAACACAATGGCCAAAACACAATTGTCTGTCTTCAGGGTGGGCAGAAAGTTGTGAGCAGCAGCTGGAGCTTTAGAGAAACTGACAAGTTACATTTTTATGACCTGCTTGAAACAATCCATTTCGACATTTCAGGAATTACCACAGCTTCTGGGAAAAGCCAAGCATGCAGTCTGAGCCCAACAAGCCAGTACCCTGTGTTGAAGTTTAATTAAGCCACCTACTGAGAAAACTACCATAGAGGAAGCCCTTCTCTGGTCAGAGGATTTTCAAACCAGTGGAGAACATTCAGGGAAGACAGCAGTTTCGACACCCAATATATTTGCCCTAGTTCCTATGAATTACACGCCCTACTTCTTATGAATTATGCATATTGAAAGCTCAGTTAGGCATAATGTTCACAAATTTGATGGTTACAATGCTGAAATAGTCAGTGTATCAATCTATAAATAAAGTATGTCTTTTACCCACCCTACTATTTCAGTTTGGTAATCGAGTGGTATAGTTAGACTTTAATTAGTTTACAAATTCTCATTACCACAATATATTTACTTTTTAAGCTTCTTCTGGTTTAGTTTTAATCCATCAATATCAGTGATTTTTCAGAAAGTTTGGTGACATGCTGCTGTACGTCATTTGTGTCCTTAGATAGCATGATAGAGGAATGAAAACAAGTACCAGAGAACAAAGATCATTAGATGGAACTAAAGAGTTTGCATGTAATATGTGTCAGTTTATGTTAAATTAGAAAATGAGCTACTATTGACTATAATTTATTTTCAAACATTTCAGTTATGTTTTCAAAGAATAATTATTTAAATTATTGATATAGTACATAATGAAGAAATTACCAATTATTTTTAAATACACATTGTATTGATGTCAGTGGGAATGTTCCTGCAAGTTAAACTTCCTAAGGCTACAGCCAGGCAGGAAAAGTTTATGGGAGGTTTTCTGAGTGTAAGTACATCTTGATGGTCATTGAGTTTGCTAAGGTTAGGTTTTAGATCATGAAAGGAAGTGAAACAGGATTCTTCTCTCTTCATTTTTCTTCCCACTTACTTCTGTCTTCAGAATTGGTCCCGTATTCTACCTGGCACACAGTAACTCTTTGCTTTTTAATTCCAAACGGAAATCCAGTAATATTAGTATTTTTGAGACACCTCCTTAAAAATGTCTTCCCACACACATTTTTGTTCTATTGTTTCATCTACTTGCTCTGTGTAGCACTTTAAAAGGTACATTGGGTATCTATTTGTTACACAGTGCCTCATTTTATGTGAAAAGGAAATAAGTATTTTTTTCAGGAAAGCATGTGAAGTTGCAGGTATTTGGATTAGTGTCTAACAGTAGCATTTTAGTTTTGCTTTTACTAATCAGCCATTTTCTAAAAGGGAGGAAAAGATGGGATTTCTATACTGATCTCAGGTTTAATCTTATCATGACAAATATCCCAGAGGTGTTAGAGAACTATATTTTCTCTATGCAGACTAAATAAATTCCTCAAGGTCTATGTCTTACTAGCATATGTAGTTCACTGTTATCGTCTGTCTGCTGGGGAAGTAGGAATTTTTAAAAACTGTGTTGTCTTATACAGAGGGTATAAACCAGAAATGCTTTCCATAGATTAGTTCCCCTACTTGCTGGTGAAAAGTAGTGGTATCATCAGCTTTGAAAATTTATTAATTTGTGTAGAATACATGATGAGGGGTTGTGGGATTGTTCATTTAACTGGATATACACTGGTAGGATTTTTTAAGTATGAAGAAATTCAATGGTCTGGGAGCTGTTTTCTGTGACAGCTTCACTCTTTTAAAGATTGTAATTATATTTATCTGTATTTAATTTTGAAGAAGTAGATTCAATTTCCACTAAAATCCCAGGAAAAACAATTCTGCTGGCTTCTTTGAATTCTACAATGACCTTCTACATGTTTGTCAACTACTGAAATGTTCCAGTATTCTCTAACTCTTCTAAACCATAACTTCAGAGAATCTTTATTTAAGCCATTGAGTACTTTCCAGAAGTGTTTCAATTAAAACAAAATTTGAAAAAGAGAGAAGGAATTCAGCAAGCACAGCAAGAACCTTGAAAATTGCTTTAGATTTTTAAATATGGTAGAGAAAATACTTGTTCTTCACAGTCAAATTTTAAAAGTATTTACTGAAGAAAAGGCATGAAATAAATGCACAAATGATAAATACAGTATGTGCAAATGGTAGATGTTAAGATGACATGATTATAATTCAGTTGCTGTAATTGGGGGATGTTAGCAGATAATTGCAATTAGATACCAGCTTTACAAATAAAAGTAGCAAACATTTACCATTAAAGGCTTTTTAGAATTTAAAATGTCCTGCTTAATTAGAAAAAGTTTATATATGTATGAAAGATGTTCCCATTGTACACATAGGTATATCTGTTTAAATAGTTAAATAAATAACTAAAACTAATAAGATGAAGATCTCGAAGAATGGAGTATACAGGCAAAAGATTCCTGGATTAGTTTGGTCAGACACTCAGAGATTCTTAAAAGAAGCTGCCTAGAGGCTTAGAAGCCTGAGCATCTGACAGACAGAACAGGAAAAATGACATAAGACATGAGATTGCTGGCCTCTAAGTCACATTTAAACACCAAATAAATAGATGTTTGCAAAGCTGAACCTTTAACATCTGAAGGTTTTATCAGATGTGCCAGATGAGGCAGGCTGTAGGGATCAGAGCAGGGCAAAGGGACCAGCTATGGCACAATCGATGTTCCATATGTTCTTCCTGGTTGCACAGCATGTTGTAGCTCGTAGCCACAAAATATCAAACCAACAAACTAGGTAAGGAACGACGATGGGAGCTCCACTCTAGAGTGCAAAGTCCAGGCTGGAAGTGCCGCAGCCTCCCAGGAGGAACAGTTCAAGGGACAGCAAGAGGATGGGCTCCACCAAAGAGGAAAACTATTGAGTCAGCATCTGAGTCTGACCAATACTGCTTCTCCTGCTTTGACATGAGCAGAAATAGCAAATGACAGCATCCATATACAAATAATAAGAAGTGAATCAGTGACCCAGTTCTACTTGCTGTTTTGATTTAGCGTATGGTTGCTTTTTTATGGGGCTGCTAGAACAAGATGAGTTCAAGTCACCTGACTATGATCATCTGTATGAGAACATTGATTGGATTAGTTACTTAGTTCAAGGTTTCTTACACATGACTGTGGTACACTTTAATAAATGCTCTTTATCCAATTACAGATTTTACTACCAAACAATTAATAACTGGAATATTCTCTTCAAAATTTACGAATTTATGCTGAAGGTGCTATAAATGTTACTTGTGAATTAAAATCATAATAGCTACTTATTTACATTTCAGCTGAATTATAGAAGGAAACATGCTCAGGCTTTTTGTTTTTGCCATGTACAAGATTAGGGTGGATTCTTAGGTAACATGGATTAGAGTCCTTGTGTAGTCTGCAAATAGGATATCTATAAATAACTTTAAATCTTGGTTTAGTTTGCATTTATATATGTTCCAGGATTACAAGAACAGGACCAGAGTGAGAGTATGAGGTGAGCATGAGGTAAACTTGTATATGAGGCAAGAAGGATCACTCATGAAGTTGACTTCAGTTCAAGGCTGCTTTCTATTCTACAGTTTTGCTCAGGTATAGGAGCATAGTTCATTGTGATTTTTTTCCAGTTGACCAGCAGCTTATTCCTGGAGTAGTCTGTCTGAATTTAGAAAATGAAAATATAGATAAGTTCACATACCAAAGAAAAGAAGGTATAATGACAACTGACAGGTATATCAGATTACTCATTTGTCATAACGTCTGAACAGCTATGACTCAAAATAGAGAAGAATGGGAAGGTTAAGGAGCATGCACTGTTGGGACTGTTGTGAGATGACAGCATGAACGTTTGTTTGCTTGTTCAGTGAGTTATGACCTTCAAAATGCAACAGGAATAAAGAAATGCAAATGTCAAGATAAAGCCCCTTCTCAGAAGACTGTCAATAACAAGAACGGTTATTGCTGATTATCTGAATTCTAGTGGAGAAAGGAGAAGGACAAGTGTCATTACTAGATGATTTGAATTTCCTTATTTTATTGAAATAACTTTTTTTTTAATCATAATATAATATTTCTTGAAAAATATTTGCTTTGTACAGAAGGAATTGTCTTGTAGTCTGAATATCTGATTTTGGATTTCATAACTCTCTCCCCACCTTCAAAAAGAAAAAGCGTAAGAGAGAAACCCCATGAAAACTTAAAACCAGAAGTGTTCACTGGGACATGCAACACCTCAGTCACAGTTCCTGTAAACTAGTGATGTGAAATACCTGAGTATCAAGCTTTCAACTACTCCTATGCCTTATAAAATTTAGTGGTTAACATGTTTGTAAATTAAAAGGTGAGTCCTTTCCATAATATGAAAAAAACATGAAAGAAAACAGTTATTTTTTTGGTTATAAATAATAAAGTAAATAAATATGCTCCAGCTAAAAGTAGAATGCAGTTTTGTCTCAGATTTTCCAATGGTTAATTTTCCTCTGGTTACTTTTTAGAGATGGATAGTATCTATTGACTGTCTCACAGAAGAAATCTGAAGGAAGAAAATACCTTAGATTAGGAGCCAAATGCAATGTTAAAAATGGTAGAGTGAGAGAAAGTGATGAAGAGGAGGAACAAAGTCTGAAAGTTATACAGAAGTCTCCTTACTGTATTAGAACTGGCACTGAAAAACTCTAATTGCAGCTCTTCACACCAATTTGTTGTACAGTTCTGAGCATAATTTTGTGTTGTATTGCTATTTCCAGAGCTGAAATTCTGTTCAGAGACTGTAAACTGTGGGTTACAATTTGAATAATCTGGATAAAACTTTATACTGGTGTTGTACGCACAAGTGTGGGACTAGGCACCCAGTGAAAGTGTTGCAGGAAAAGAACATTGGTTTCTCCATAGCAAAGGCAGTAAAACAGCAATCAGAAGAAATACTCTATTAGTTTGAGGGTACAAGGATGCAAACACAGACTTGATTGCAGTGTTTGTTAAGTGGAAATAAGGAGGGAAGACTAACTGCAATTAAATCAGGCAAGGACTGAGAGAAGATTCAGCCAAAAAGCATTTTTTCTGTATGATAAAACACCTTTTTGTCTCACCTGTCCTTTAATTTTAAAAACTGCAATTGATGCAGACAACCTGATTTTCAAAGTATAGTGTATGATTCCAAGAACAGGCATAACTATGTTCATTTGTAGTGTTTAGAGATCACAAGACAATAATTAATCTGCTTTAGTGAAGTATGCTAGGCTTTTATGTATACTCTCTTCCTGGTCTGCTTCTCACCCTGCTTTGAGTATTTAAGTTTGGTGACAGTGGAATGTTGTTGTTGTTGTTGTTTGGGTTACTCAAGGTCATTTCAAGTTTCATGTTGCAAGCAGTTTCATAAAGCTACAAGGTCTGAATAAATAGGTCAGTTAAATTCAGGGTCAGTGTATATTCATTTGTAGATTCCTGAGTCCAACTGTCACTGAATGATGAGCTCATAGTCAGTAGCTTAAAAAGGAAAAAAAAATAATTTCTGTTAACTGGGGCTTAGTGAGTTAGCAAACAGGATTGAGTAAAAATAGGACAGTTAATCATCAGTAGTACAGGCAGCAAAGCTGTTTGTGGCTGGGACCAGAGCACTTGGTGCTCTATCATTTCTCAGTTACTGTTTGTTGTGACCATGTTAGAGCAGCAATGAAACTAGTGCACTGTTGGTAAAGTGCAGGAAAGCATTCCTCTTCTGCATGCCAAACCCTCTGGACTCTCCTGTCCCTGCCAGATCAAGAACTGTTTGATCCTTTCTGCTTGGAGTACCATGCACAAATGCAGAACTAATGTGTGTATATCCAAACCCAAACACGCTGTGGCAAATCAGAACTGTAATTTAGATGAAAAAACTGTAAAGACACAAACAAACTTTTATGGACACAACCATTCTCTTGGTCACCTCCCTCTCTCACCACAAAAAAAGGTGGAGAGAGAGAAAGAAGAAACTACAAAGTTTGTGGATTCTTTACATTTAAAAAAAGATGAGCAGAATCATAAGTTTCTGTAAAGTAGAAAAGACACCCAGCATTTAAATGCCGTGGGCTATCTTATTGAACTACTTTTCAGCTGTTCACTTAGGGCCTGATTCTGCCTCACTTGCCTTACACTGAGCAGCATTTTAGGGAAAATGATGTGTGCGGGATGGGGCACATGGAATTTGTTTTGCATTGCACTGTGCTAAAGGCTAAGTGCAACTAATGAGTCTCAGGGACATGAAGTATTGTTCTCTCTCCAGAAAGTGGGGCATTACCATTATACAGTGGTTAGCTGCCTTTCAGTCATGTCACAGCACGTTTCCCAGGTTTCTGTATGTACTTAGGTAAATGAAGGCAGGCGTTAGCTGTTCCTCCCTCAGCGTACAGGAAGTGCACCTTATCAGGATGATGGAATGACTGTAATCCTGAACCTGTCCTCCTCTTGTTTGTGTCAGAATGAGCCTTGGAAAGCAAGGATCGTGCTTGTGCACCATGTCTGTTGAGTTAATTCACCCCCACCAGCATCTTCCATGGAGTATGCTGTGTTTTCTTCCTTTCCATGTATCAGTGACTGCATGGATAATACCACAGATCCCATTTTACTGCTGCTTCCAAGTCAGTGGTGTCACTGTCTGCCTTTAGGAGGCTTAGATTGCTAAGGCTTAATTCACTTCACTGATTGAGCATTCAGCAGTCATAGGTCACTTGAGGAAATGAAAACAAGATGTCACTGAAATCCAACTGTGAATGTGAAAAATTTTTAAAATAACCCTGGTTTTAAAACCTCTCCTATGACTTCTGATGGCATTCAGTAGGATGAGGGTTTTTTGTCTGTTTTTCATAAGCAAGTGCAGTCTTTATAACTCAGAAGGGTTATAACTGGTATGGTATCCAAAGCTGACTGCATATGTTGCAATTTCACTATTTGTTCTCCAGACCTCATGCTTCTATCATTTTGAAACTCAGAACAATAACCTTGACTCCCTAAAAGCAACATTATATAGTGCAGTAAGATGTACTATAACAAGTATTAAAGACGTTTACATTCACACTGACTGCGAGACCTCACGTGTTCACTATAGTGACTAATAAATTCCTTCCTTCCCGTGAGAGAATCTATTTGATGTTTTGAAGCAGGTATTTTCTACATCAATTCTGGGCCTCTGATCAAATGGATTGTTTAATTTTTTCTTTCTGTCACAATAAAAACTACGGTGAAAAATGCTGAGGTACTAATTTACAACTATTATGTGACTTCACTGATTTTCTTCATTGTCACTTGGCCTATTCTGTAATATAATGTATTTAATCCTCCAGTAAATTTTAAAAAATATATTTTTGATGCTTAACAAGGAATTAAAAAAAATGTTTTGTTTTGTTTGTTTTAATGAAGAATAGTCCTGGAAGCTGCAGGGGAAATTTGTATATGCAAATCCTAGCTAATAATTGCAGGCCAGGGAGGTCTTGCGAGTGCATTTTTGGAAAAGGTTGAAAAACTTTAAGATACCCACACACTTGAGTATATTTCCAACAGGAATAAAGTTTTGCAATGTCTGCAGTATATCTATGATGATATGCTAGTTAAATATTGTTCTAATAACAGTTTTCTGTGGGAGTTCCACTATGATGTTAGACTTACTTAAACATAGTAAATTTATTAGAATCTGAGTTTATAATAGTTCTGTACATTTTATAATCCACTGTCTTGATTCTCAATCAAAATTCTAGGTCTTTACCTTGTAGTTTTAGGATAGGACCACATGTGCAGTTCAGATACTTCCAAACTCCAAAATATTAGTGATATTTCAAATAAAAGATGGCTATGATCTTCGTCATAATCTTTTGAATAATTGTTATTCAGACCTCCAAGAGGTACATAAACTGAAGCTGAATGGATAGCTTGTCAGTATAGAAATAATCCGTATTGAGAAAGTGTAGTAAAATAATGGTCTAAAAAATTTTAGTTTCATGCATGAAAGCGACCTGATGGCTCATAATATATAGCTGTGTTTGGGCTAATTTTCTTTCAAGTAGATTACAAATGAGACCTTATAATTGTCTAGTTAATAAATCCTTGTTAAAATTATTAACCTGATTAATTTCTCAAGTAGGGTAGATAATTCCAATTAAGAATCTGCAAATATGTTACAGGAAAAAAATCATATCACAACTTATAAAAGCAACATTCATTTATTGAGTTATTTCTTAATATTGCAGAGTTCATAAAGGAGTAGTAATTACATTTTTTGCCTTTAAATGTTTTTATGCAGTTTTGTGAGATATTCCTCCAGCAGATTAAAGGGTTTACCACCTTACATTTATACGGTCATGGGAAAAACTAAGTGAGACAGTGGACCTTACTAACCAAGATCTGGGACTGATACTTCTTACTGTTGAAGGAAAATCATATATTTTCATCTTTTCCACTTTTTTTATAATTTATGTTTAACTCTTCAAGGAATTTCATGTTGTGAAACTGAAAAAAAGGTTGTTGATATGAAATTGCTCTCCAGGGAAAGGGTAACTTTATGCTCTTGGCAATTAGTGGTGCTCCATGTGCCCATCCTACCAAGACCAATTACAGAAGAAGACTAAAAAAGCTTTAATTAGCTATGTTGTGATAGCTGCTCAGTCCCTGGTTCTGTCTCATGATAAGGTCAACACTGAAGGATGCATTATCTTTAAGTTACTAATTATGTACTGGGAATGTTATAAACACAAGCTGGGCTGAATTCACTATACCATCTAAGAAAATATTATTATCACTGTATTGGTAGATAAGGTTGTAGTAAACTGATTATATTCACACCAGAAATTCTGTGAAAAACAGCTTCTAATAGAACTCATGTTATTTCAGAGGCAGTCAATTGCCTGACTGCATGACTGTCCTCCCTTTCTATGATTTACAAATCCTTCCACTAAAACCATTGGAATTGCATGCTGAAAAATCAGTGTGAAAAAAATCAGGTTTGTAGACTCTATTTGCAATTCAGATTCTGAGATAGTGGGTCTCAGGCCATTTTACCATCTTGGTACCTAGTCTACCTGCTAACTGGTCATACTAATAATTTCTTTGACCTTGCAGTTTATATACTTGGATATTTTTTTTTTTTGTCTTCATTGAACAAAATGCAGCATTTTATTATTCCCAGATATTATGAAAAAGGTCTTAATATCAGAGAACAAGGGCTCTTTTTGTTCTCTGACACAGCCCCTTAATAAAGGATCCCATTGCAGTTCTCTTATCCAGACTAACCAGTGCTTCTTTCCTTAGGCAGAATAACAGTTTCATTATGATGGTTTTATGTATAAGGTAATATTCAACATAATGATATCACTCTCTAGTTTATTTATAGAATCATAGAAACATATAAATAGTTCCAGCCCCCCTGCCATGGG
>NW_010239571.1:35458-53390 GCF_000690775.1 Eurypyga helias | reverse complement strand
CACTTGGCCTTGTGGACCTCCATGACTACAATGACCCCTTCCAGTTTAAAAAGCAGAGAGGCTGAATGGATCCTACAGTATTTGGAGAACTTCTTGGTGCTCTGCAGATCTGGAAATCGCTTGTTCATGGGGACAGAGAAATTCCATGTCAAAGTCAAGGTTACAGCAAAGATCTTCTGACTCTTAATTTTGTGCTAAAAGCACTGAAGAACCCTGCTAACCCAAATGTCACCGAGCTAAATTATAATCTCTATTGATTAGAACTACCATCCTTTGAACATAACCCCTCAGAAAACACAACTGTTAGGAAAAAAACCAAAGGTATCAACTATTTAACATGCAGCAACTGAGGAAATTTCAAGAGCAGAAGTTTAGGTTTTTTTTCTTTCTCCAATTTACACAAATAAGATCTGATGATCTTCTAACATAACAGCATGGACACTAAGTAGCATTTATGCTCCTTGAAACACTGAATTCCAGAAGAACCAGAGACAATAATACTAATCACTTTTCAAACATAGATTTCTTCATTATAGACCTTATCTGTGATCTAATGAAGTCAATGGGAGTCTTCAAACAGACTTCAACAGACTTTGTACTGTGTCAGCTTTGCTTACAATTTTAATGAAGCTAGATAAATAATAAAGAAATACAAAAATATTCAAACAACTATTCATGGATGCTTTTTTAACTACTTATGGCATCTCTCTGAGATCACTTCATAGTAGGTAATACTGTAACAACATCAAGCTCCCAAGGGTGTTGATGACTTACACAGATCCTGGTCTTTGATAGCCATTACTTGACGCCGTATCTAATCTTAATCTCCTGCACATTTTGGGAGGCAAATCAGGGTTTGTTGGAGCCTTTGGTGTATCTTTGGTATCTGTTGAAGATAAGCTCTGTATAGATCCACTGCAGCTTTTGTTACCTAAATAAAGCAACCAAATTATAGGGAATATTAAAGCTAATTTGAAGTTGTTTCACAGCATGTGTATCATGCAAAGTTTTTGTTATGTTTTTTTATTTTTTAAGAGGCAAAATAAGGTAGAGAAAGTACTTACTAAGACAGAGAAGAAACAGCCTGTAGGCAGAAAGCCAGGAGAAAAGGACCAATAGCAAGAATGAAGAAATGACATTAAAATTGTGAAGGCTAAAAAATTACATTGCATTTAAATGGCTAGATAGTACACTCACTAAAATGACAATAAAAAAATTTATAAAGTAGTAAACTGCTTAGATTTGTAGAAAAAAAAAACATGTTGGAAGGAATCCCAGGAAGTCATCTAGTCCAAACTCCTGATCAAATCAGCATCCACTATGAAATCAGACCACGTTATTTTGTAAAAATTAATATTTCAGTATCCACAGAAGCTTCATGCAGTTAAAAACAAAATACTTAACAATTAATGATTATGAGTTGCCTAAAACAATTGCTACTGTAATTTGGTAAAACAAATCTATAGCTGTAAAGACTATTGCACACACAACAAAGTCCTTTTAATGAATACAAGGCATGACCATGTGTCCCTTAAACTGATCTATCTGTGGACTGCTGCCTTGTTTGCATATATGTTGTGCATGTCCCTAACTTTATCTACTTCTGTATTTATTCCCAAGAACAAGAGATATTTAATAATGCTTTAAAAGCTGTCATAATATAAAGAGATCCCAAAATATAAGAACAATACCTATGTAGGACAAGGGGTAATACCTTTAAGTTGTAAGTGGGTAGATTTAGATTGGATATCAGGAAAAAATTCTTTACAGGGAGGGTGGCGAAGCACTGGAACAGGTTGCCCAGAGAAGCCGTGGATGCCCCATCCCTGGAAGTGTTCAAGGCCAGGCTGGATGAGGCTTGGAGCAACCTCGTCTAGTGGAAGGTGTCCCTGCCCATGGCAGGGGGGGTGGAACTAGATGATCTTTAAGGTCCCTTCCAACCCAAACCATTCTGTGATTTTATGGTTCTATAATTATAAATAATTGTCAATCATTATTCTACATTATTAATTCTGTAAATATAACACTAATTCGTATCTGAAAGTCTTAGACAAAAAGCTTGTACACTCCATGGGGGTCAGAGGGGAGAGAACTTTCTTAAACTATCAGTTCTTTGCAAATAACCACATATTTACCCTGCCTGTACTTGTATTACTTATACTACTGCTCAGTGGCAAACTCAACACTTGCACTCAGACCACTGGAGCTCATTGTTGCAGTGACGGCTGTTAATCTTCATGATCCAAACCATATCAGATATACTGATTTCAAGAAGGTGTTTCTTCTCAAGTGATTTCCACACAGCTGTCAATATAGTGCAGTATCACCTCTGAAACTCACAGAGGTTCACAGGCACTCTAGCTCACAGCATTTAGCAGAACTGTCTACATTAAGAAGCTATGTTTTTAAGATTCAAAGAGTCTTGTCTACAGGCTTATTTGGAACACAGGCTCAACTAAGGTGCTGTAAGGTTGTTCTTCAAGGCAGCATCCTTCTTTGACTCAAAAGAAAGACTGGGCACTGAAACTGGATTCCTAAAGTTGGGTTTGCATACTTGTGGTTGTTCTTGCACATCATGTCCATACAGAGGACCACTCAGCCATAATCTTGTGTTCAAGCTAATCTGCTTGCAGTATGGGATAACAAACCACGCAAGTAGGGCAGAATGAAGAGCCATTCCATCAGCAGTGTTTCAGACATATGTTTCATACCAGGTATTACCTTTTTACCCCATCTGTGCAGTCCTATGTTAGCTAAAGGCATTGACTGTAAAATCTGTAACTGGGGGGGGGAAGAAAAAAACAAACAAACCAAACAAACAAAAAAACCCCCAAAACACTCCCACCTTTCTTTCAATCTCCACTTTCAGTCACTTGAACAGATGCAGTTGTCAGAGAAAAAAAAAAATAAAGCAAGCACAATGACAAGGAGCGACAAAACTGCTACTTATTAGGTATGAAGCCTAGTGTTTTTTAAATTTAAATTCTAGCTTTAACCAGTATCAGTCATGTTGCAACAACTCATTTCTTTGACACAGTGATAAACCGTAGCTACCATCTCTTGTAAACCAGCAAACTCCTTCAGTGGTCCAGGTGAGGTGCAGCAGGATAGTGTACTCTTAAGTTCTGAGAAACAGATAGCTTTAAAGCTGTGTGAACTGCACACGGAACAAACAATGGAAGTATGTCAGAAGCAGTTTGAAAGCACATGTCACAGAAATTAATAAATAAACATAAAAGTTTAATGGATATAATCAGCTTTTGGGTTCAGCTCTTGTCAGAGTAAACACTGATGTCCTAAAAGACCTTGGATATTACCTTCAGCTGATGGAATTGATCTGAGAGAAGATGCTGAAGACCTTTTCAGCCCAGAGAGACTGTAAGAACTCTTTTTGGTCAGGTCCGTTGGTGGAGACGCATTCTCTGGTCCAGTGACAGAAGCTACACTTTGGCAGTCTGACTCCACATCTGTCTTGGTTGCATCTTCCTTTGATGAGGATTCTGGACTTGTAGTCCAGAGACCTGAACTCTTCTGGCCATTAGAAGAAGGAGGAGAGGCAATCCATGGAATCCCTCCGGATTTCTCCCTGGGCTGCGAGGGCGCGCATTTAGAAGTGCTGTTCTGCTCGGAGGAGTGAGAAGAGAGAGACTCAATGCTGCCCATGGGAGTGCTGTCTGGGCTACTGCTGTACGAGTCACCTAGGGAGGAGTGGGGGAAGTGGGGAAACAGAGAAACCAAAAAAATAATTACATTTTCTAATCATGTGCATTTCTCTCATGTCACCTTTGGCCCATTGTACATTACCTGTCATCAAATTCATTTATCTTTTATAAATGTGGTTTCAGAGGCATTCTGATTCTTAAGACAAAATATCTATTTAGTTACTCTGAGTTGCACACAAATTCCTACCTTTAACCTGGAATAGCTGCTTTTTGTGGATAACTCTTATGAGCTGATGAATATAATGGACTACAGGCTAAACTATTTCACACAAAAGTTTGCATTTTCAAAGAACTGTTTGCAATGTAAATATCCTTAGGAAATTCAGCAGTGCTGGATTTCCATGATAAGGCAAATGTGATACTTGTCACATTTATGTTCTTAAATGCATAGTTGTATTGCCTGTAGGCACAAGAATTAAATTTTACTTCAGTTACCAAGCTGCTGAAGATCTCTGTAGTACAAGACTAGTCCCTAAGTCTATCTATAGATATCCTATTTTCTGAACTGTCATACCTATCATAAAATATCTATCCTGCAGAAGGACAACTTATTCCTTGTAACTTGAACATTTGATGAATTTCTTTAATTAGACTGACACTACAGAAATTTATCTACCTACACAACAATATTTGTACTGAATCTATTTCCAATAATCTTTTGCAACAAAATGTGGGAATATGCTAATGAAATTATCAGATGATATAAAGGCAGGAACACTCATCAGAACTGAGGAAGGACTGGCCTATAATACAGCGAGGGCTGAATCATCCTGAAGACTGGATTCAGCCTAGTGAGTCACACATTGGTTTCTAGTAGGAATTGTTCCCCAAAGTTAGGAGGTATAATTAACAAATGTCACAAGAAGCAGAGAATATATATTGTTCAACCACACAGTAATTACAAGATACCAACATGATTCAGCTGCTTTTGCCTCTACCCATTTCAATATCCTTGGCAACAAGTAACCACCAATACTACAGATAAGGTCACAAATACCAGTACCTTGTATACTGGGTCTGACAACAGTAGTGTTACTAGTACAATAATCTGAAATATTCTGCCCACTTCTGGCCTTCCAGATTAAACTGTCCCCCATCTTGCCCCTTTACAAACCATTCACCCCTTGAAAATCACAAGATTGGATAAAGCCTAAATTTGTCAATTTCCTATAATTTTCTACCATTCCCTGCCATTTGATCTCATTTTTTCATGCCACATAAAATTCCTTAATTTCTTGCAGTATCGTTAAGTGTCCATGCTTCATTTGAATGATGACTTAAAACTATCTGCTACTTCTGTATTTGCTGTTGCCAGAAGCCAAGGTGCTCTCTTGCCTGTCTCTGGCCACACCTAGAGATAATTGGCAAGGAGAATACCTCTGCTTCTGCCTCAGCCTTCCAGGCACAAGTGAGATCTTAACTGGAACTCGTGCAGCAGGTGCTGAGCTTGAGCAAAGCAGGAGCAGAGAGCTCCTGGGTCAGACCCGCTTTCAGTCCAGCTGCCAGCACAAGACCTGCATCTGAGTGAAGAAGTGTGAGTTTGCAAACACTCCACAATACTTGCACAGAAAAGTCCTCTTTTTATGCTGGCATCCATTCATGGCAGTTATGCAGCAAAAACCAGCTGAACTCGCCCAATTTCTCGTATGGTGAACGTAACTGATGGTTCCTCTGTAACTTCTTACTGTGTCATTCACACTGGCAATCCATGTGTAGGCAGCTATTGCATTTAAACTCTCACTGACAGGAATCCTAATACAAACCTATGGAAAATGCAGCACCTGTGCCAGAGATGCTGTGGATACATTCCCAACCTTACAGATGTAAGAATCTACAGATCCTCATCTTAAGATGCATCTTAACTACAGGTTAATTTACTGTACCAGCTTCAAGTAAATCTCCTTGAGGAACCAAGGGACACAATTTCTTTTGAAATTTTGCTGAAGTAGTGGAACTGCTAACAATCTTTGCTGGTTTCAATACTTCGCAATGGTACAGCAAGTAAACAGGTGATGGCATGCTAGATGAGCATGAATGAAGTGAAACTTTTTAATAGCCATAATTACATGAAAATGAATAAGCATTCTAAGAAGCAATTAATTACACATATAACTCCCTGCAGGTAAACAGTAAGCCATATGATAAGTATACTGTTTCTTCCCAAAATATCAGAATATGTTTCTATCCCCAAAAAACTAAGAAAGTTTCGGTGGTTTTGGCAAACCTAGGCAGTGGCTGACTTTGAACCAATGACCACAGTTTCATGCATGTGAAAAACGGTTTTCATCTCCTGACCTTGACTAAATTACATTTATTACAGGAGGAGAGGGAAGATTCTATTTACAGTTTCCCAACCTTAGCAATCATCTTTCAAGCAAATGAGGTGAACTTCATATAATGAGCTCCTCAGTTTCAAAGCAGTCTGCATTTAGATTAGAATATAAGGTCTACTATAAAAGATTTTTGATCATTGTATTCAATACAAGACTTGCCTAAAACCAAACATCCTTCCCCATCTGAGAGAAACAAGGGATGCAGTCATTCAACAGTGTGGCTGTGACTCACCAAGGTTAAAAAGCTGACAAAACCCGACCTGTCATGCTTGTAATTACTGGAATACAATACCTATTGGATTTTATTCAGGGAAGTTAAAAGACAAGACATAAAGAGGAAGATAATGAGCCAAGAAGGACAAACTTACTGTCAGGATCTGCCAGACATGGTGTATATCTTCCTTTGGGTTTACGTGAACCTGTGGAGAGACAAATTGCTCTTGTCCTTCTTGAACCTGATCGAGACTGAGGTTGAGGGAGAGGAATATTGGGGTCTGGTGCAGTGTGAAATATCTGCATGATTTAAAAAAAAAAAAGGGAAAATAATTGACATAAGCAATAGAGGTAGTCTTACACTTCCATTATTAATCCATTTGTTTTCCTCACCACTGCACCTGAAATTAATGCAATAAGAGTGAAAAATTACAAAAGAGTAAATTCATGGAATATAAGATTTGCTCTGACCTCATTTTAGAATCCAAGAACCATAATACTGAGCTGTACTTAACATTTATACTAATTATATAAAATACTTTTTTAAAGTTCTATTTTCTGGCCCTTGTTAAGAAGTGCGTAACAGTCTAAACTGTGAAACATACAACGCATGCTTACAACTAACTCCTGCCCAAGACACAATGCTTTTTTAAAAGATTATGAAAAAAATGAATTTGTTCTCTGTGGTTCTGTGAAAGCTTCTGTATGTCACAGAAATTTGCTACATAACTTACTATAATCCAGTTTGTATTTCAGAAAACAATTTTGCCAACACGTCAAGTTTGATGAGGAGCATCTTTATGTTCAGAGCATCTCCTTATCTCTATCCTGATTTTTAATCTTTTATCCAACACACATGCAGTAGAGGTCTTGAAAGACTCTAAAAGCCCTCTGGGGTACTTCTAGTAAAAATTATAGTTGCCTTGGAGGATGATCAAAGCAAAAAATATAACCAAAAGATTTGTGACTTCTCCTTCCAGATGTCTTTTCTCACTTATTTGTCCTAGCGTAGACATTAAGCTCTACTGAGTATCTCACCTGGCATTCTGTGGAAGTAAGTGGAATTAGTTCTGTGGAATGTAGAAGAGGTTTTACAGACAAAGACTACCTATTCAGTTAAGCTACTAAAGGAATCAGAAGTGTTCAACCTCCATAGTCTAGAGGGGCCAAGTAGGTTAAATCCCATGCAACTCCAAAGTACACCTCTGCAAGGATTTCTGGATCCCCTATCAAAAGGGCACTTCCAGAACAGGATGAAGTGAACAATGAAAAGACATCTCCATGCCACTCACAGAAGTGGAGGAAAGCAAATATACTTCTTTGATAGAAAATACTTCAATGGATGTCTTGCGATGCTCCTGAAGTACATTACTACTGTATTAGGGATTAGTGAGTAGCACACCAATATATAAAAACATGTCTGTAGACAGAGAAATAGAGCAAGGGTGATTGTGGTTGTGCAGCCATGGTCTTTGTACTGAATAAGCTTATAATCTTCTGGAGGGGAAATTCAGTGTTGGAAATATATAACATATGATTAGGGGTTACAAGCAAGGAGGCTAACTGTATCATACCAATTTTGAGGAGCCCCTGTGAAGTGTAACTGATGACACCAAGCAGTACTGTCAGCACTAACTGACAGCACTTACCTGTGCAAGGGATCCTGGCATTGACCAGGAACTGCCCCTTAGCTAAGTCACGTGAAACTGAAGAAACCCAAGTCTCTTCCATTTGTTTTGCTAGTCATCAAAGAAGATGATATATAACAACAGAGGATGTCAAAAATAAAAATTCTTTTGATGACCAAGTAAAGGAAGTCTTGACTGTTCTGCTGAGTTCTGAAATCAAATAGTTTCAAACAAAATAAAATCGGAGGAAGCTTTTCAGTGAAGCAGACACCTGCAATGGTAGTGACTGAAAGTAAGTGTCAAAGATTTCATGGATTTTCCTTCTCAAGTCCTGAAACAGTTCATATCTGATGTTCCAGGAAAGAGACTGAGATGGACCTTTGCTGTCACTGGTCACTTTGGGGAAAACAAAACAATCCAGGCAGTCACAGATGTGCCTTCCTTCAAAGCAAAAGAAGTACCTAGTTTGTATGTTCTAGGGCATTCAAGAACTGTGAAATCACAAAGACATGACGGGCCTAAAACCTGTAAGTAGGAATGAAACCTCATCTAAGAGAAGTTATTTTTTGATTTTTTTTTTACCTTTGTTCTAGTACCTATCCATATGAAAAATGACACAGCACACAGAACTGATGGATTGCACTTGGGATCCACATTGAAGCTGCTGGGAGGAGCTGGGAGCAAAATTATGACCTTCTCATTCTGTTTCTAGATATAAGGAGGACCAGATACAAGAATATAGATACAGATATTCTAGATATAAAAAAGCAGCTGAAGATTCAGAGCAACTCCTTCAAAGCATGGGAGATTATGCCTTGGATCTGTACCTTGCACAGCCACAAAAGACTTGCTAGGAACACAGATGCATAGCATGGGGTGGGAAGAAGGTATTCTTTCTATCAATGACCTAAAAATGCTAGTTTTCTTATTCTTAAGAACTTAAGGATGGTAATGAAAATGAGATCTTAGTTCCACTTTATGACAAACAGTCTGATAATGTCATTCTACCTTTTCATAATGCTCAATCAGAATTTCAACGACGATATTCTGAAACTTAATGTTCATCATAGCAGCCACGGTTTCTTCTTGGGCTCTCATCAGAGTTGGTCCAAAGATAACACCAAGGTTGGATACAGTCATTAGATTTTGCTGACTGTGTAATGATACCCTTTAAATGAAGAAAAACAACATGCAATTGAATAGTTGTGCTAAATTACAATACCAGCAGGAAAAAACTGTCAAAACTGTTTCTTCAACAGGATCACAAGTTCATACCCCACCTTTAAAAACATTTGTTAGACTTTCCTTTTTACTACAGTCAAAATGCAGTGTAGTACCACTACTGTATTTCCATTAAGGCTCCCATCCTGCAATAGCTTAATGGATAATAAGCACGTCTTCCTAGAATATGCATTTAGTTCCTGATACAACTGACAGGGAAGAGCAACTATCTTGGAAGGTCACTCCACAGCAAGATTCAGGCCATCTAAAGTTTAGGAGTCTTAGAGTAGGTACCTATCTCCCTCCAAGGATTATACAGGAACTTAAATATTTGATGTTGGATTGACTAAAAATACTATGATGTAACGGATGTAACCATGTGCCTTAGCTTTCATGTAAAGGAAAGAAATATAGTTACTGAAAACACATTGCAATAGGACCTTTTTATTAATGCATTGAAAATACGGGATCAACGGAGTCAGTGAAATCATTGTTGCTGTGGTACACATAACACTAGATCATAATGACATCCTCTGGCTTTAAAAGATATTAACCTTTTACTGCCATGCATTCTGTTACCGCTTACTGTGCCTCTCCTGTCATTTTCCTTCATAAGGTAGAATTTAGAAACTTAGTTTTTCCAATAATTTATCAGATAGTAAAATGAGAACCATCAATCAGTAATCATCAATAACCCTTTTCTCTCCTTACGAATAAGATTTGCCAAATAAAAACTGTATCATCATAAATCCTTTGAAATAACTGCCAGTGATTCCCCAGTCATAGCTGCCCTACTGCCTCATGTCTGAGAAATATCATGCCAGGCATAGATTTGATAATTGCCTTAATGCTTAATTCTACTGAATCTGCTACCAAATACAATCAGTTATTGAGGCACCTGTTCATATTTTACTCCTCTTTTTCCTTGCTATTTGCCACCATTGTCAAACTGAACTTTTTTGCCACTTCCTACATAGCTAAAACAACCCTTGTAATTTTTAAAATTAAGAAATAGTAAAGTCCATTTAATACTGGAAGACTAGTAGGTAGGAGCAAACTTTATCTTCTGCTTTTCTCAGACAGCCTTCATTAATAAGGTTTATGGAGACATCTGCTACATTTTTCTTCCAATAAAAATCTCAGACAGCTTGATCTCTTGTTAAAATGTTATACAGACACTAGAAAAATGATCTATCTGAGGTCAGAGACGTTAGCAAATGACAGAAGTACTATCCCCTTACAAAGATTAAAAGGGCAGTGACAAAAAGAATGAGATTTTCCTAAGGGTAATGGGGGATTTTGTTAGGATCAGGGTCAAACCCACATCTGGACTCACACACTACCCTTTCTCTCAGTCTCACTGTTGAGTAGGCACTAATGATATACAGAATGAGTAGAAGAGTACAATTATCTTGGTATAAAGGCGAGAGACTGTACAATTACTTCTATAATGAAGTAATACTCCCCTCCTATTTGGAACAGGAATGTTTTAACATCCCATTTACATCGAGATGCAGGAGAAATACGGGAAAGGGATTTGTATGAGAGACAACAGGGTTATAAATGACAGGAAAATAGATGTCTATCTCAGATGTTTCCTGTGTTGCTTCATTAAGTTATGCCAAAAAAGCTTTCCAAAATTTTACTTCAGACAGACACAATGGGAGAGATCATTATTTAAAGCTGTATCATGAAAATGACTGTGTTGTTATAGCACATTTTTAGCCAATTATCTTAATCTAATTTTCTCTGTAACAGATCTTATGCTTGTGTTGTCTAAGGACTAAGTGACTAAGGAGTGTTTGGGAAACCCACTAGTATTTTAATGAAAATGTAATTTTTAATTACTCAGCTCTAGTTTTGTTCAAAAAACCTAAAAAAAGTAACTCCTTGCAATGTTACTTTGCTTTGTGCTACACGGTAACTATTAAGGTCTCAAACACTATAGTCTTATAGGATAAGACAGAAAGTAGTGTTTGTCCTGTTGTTTGGGTTTCCTTGGTTACAAATTTGGTAGCTTGCTTAATAAAAGGAATTGTGGATTTAACAACATTGTAACCAGAAAGGGCTCTCTACAAAGCATTTCAAAGGTCCAATTTCTTGCAAAAGAGAAAAAAAAAAAACCCCAGGCCTGTAAATGGATCATTTTGATAACCAATTTCCCCTGACCTAGTCCTGCTGTTGCTGGGTTACTGAACAGATACAGGCCAAGGTAATCACGCACTTCAGGTAGCTGCTAGTCATTTGTTAAGGTGTAGTTGCCTTCTCCTCAAAAAAATCTCTCTTTGATATATCACCAGGAAATTTTTGATACTGCCAGATTGCAGACTCCTGATTATCTACCTTAGAAAAGTATGGTCTTATTAAATCATACCAAAGAACGATTTATTGTTTAAAGTAGACAGGTAATACAACTGGGAAGGCTTAAAACCAAAAAATGAGTTACCTATCTAAAAATAACACCAAACTTCCTGTGTCAGCCTAGCTGCTGTTGAGTATATACTCATACAGTATCACCTCTCTGCAGGGTGCTTTTCAGGATTTGCTGGGTTTGGTTGGTTGGTTGGTTTTAGTATGATCTACATCCCACAACATTTAGATCATATTTAATTTTGCAGTGGCACAAAAATCAAGGTAGGCAGGGATGTAAAGATCTTGAGACCTAAACCAAAGAATAATAATATTACCCTTATTTCATAACCCATAGTTAAAAGTAGAGTATTTTCACCTAAAGAATAAAAGCTAAAAGAATTATAGGGGAACGATGCACATTCTAAAACTGCATTTTAAACAAAAGAATGAAGCAACAGGAGGTTGGGGTTTTTATCATATTTTCCCATTTACATAAAATTAGGCACTTTATCTGCCATTTGTTCCTTGAAAAATCTCTACACAGTGGTAGGAAAAAGATGAGGAAGGAAGAACTAATACACTCAAGAGACTAATTTTTAATTCAGTCTCATTAGAATTGCTAGCATAAACAACAGCTGGCAAATTACATGAGAGGGTCAAATTGAACGTTGGAAAGAAAAGAACTGAAAGTTTTCAGTATAAAACCATAAAATTTAATTTAGCAGAAATGAAAATTGCATCAAAATGTGATAGGCAAGAGTTAAAGAGAACAATTAAAGAAAGGAGTACTGCAGGCACGCTTGTCTTTGGAAATGCATCTGAGGTCATATTGAGAATAAAGAGGCCAGGAAAAGAGGTCAAGAAAGAAATGCTTGCCTGTAACTAATTCTGCCTAGAAATAAGTTAGATCCTATATATACACATTTCTAATTTCATGGTTTCCAGTCTAGTAGCTTTTATAAATCATTAATCCCTCATTAAATTTTTAACTTTAAATTAAGTTTAACATTAAAGTTTTAACTTTTTAGAGGGATAGAAAGCAGTAGATACTGTATTTTTTAGCACATTAAAAAATCTGAAAGGAAAATTCTGAAACTTACTTTCACCTGGTTCTCTGGGTTACGCCCTGTCTAACAAGATGCAAGGTCTGACTAAACAGGTTTTGCAATGGAAGGGTTTACAACAGCAGCTCACTGTCATGTTAGTTCTCCAGGGGCGAAGGACATAAAGGGCTAAAAATAATTTCTTCGGGCTAAGTAATTTCCTATCAAAGACATTTTCACAGTTCTCATGTCTATAAGAGGAAGCATAACTGCATTTGACTCTACTGTAGACAGCTCACTGCAGGCTGTAGCTCAAGCTGTGATCAAAAAAGCAAAATAGCTGGGATGTTATGAACTGAATGAAAACAATATGGATTCCTCTCTTAGGTCTTCCACATATCTCAGTCATGTGGACCTCATTTGAACACTGCTGTTTCAGTATTCACATTTCCATATCATCAATAACTGAACTAAAAAGTATACAGCATCCTAAATCAGAAAGAATAATACATATTAAAAAGTATTCAGCTAATACCAGTGGAAACCAACCAAAGATTTAGCAAAACTTATGTGAAGGACGTTTGATGCAGAAACAGGACAAATTGTCATGTGATAATGGTATGAAATCATAGCTAGTGATATAGAGAGACATAAGAATAGAAACTTGTCTTTTTTGTCTCACAGCACATGCAAAGTGTAATTCAGTGAAGAAAGAAGGTCATCAGTTCAAAGCAATGCAAAATCTTTTCCATCTGCCATTTAATTAATACTCAGATAGGCTGATGAAACAAGGGAGGTTCAAAAGTGGGTTTGGACATATCAAAAACATAAATAATAATAATACTTCCAATCTGTGTTTTTAAATGATATTACACTTCAGAGCTGTTAGAAAAATTAGATCAAACATGAAAGACAACTATTATGACATTAGTCAACTCCTATTCTCCATTTCTGAATAAGTGTGGGACCCCAAGTCAGATTCAAACCAGTGTTTTCTATCAACCTTAGCATAGTTTTATGTGTTTCTTAAATTCAGAGCAAGTACCTGAAGTAAGTATACAGGTGAACAAAAACATGGAGTGGATTTATTTTCTAAACATAGCTGGTCATCTTGGTGACACTTTATGGTGTTATTTTTAATTTTGTTTCTACAGTAGCATCCTACATTGAGAACAGCATTTTAGAAATTAAATGTAATTTCAAGCGGCATTGTTTCAACACAGGGAATGGATTAAGCGACACCGACAAATTTAAAGCAGAAATAATCACATCTTACAGTAATACCAAAGAGAAAAATCAGAATTACTTGACCAAGTGCTTGATAAGGATGTCCAGCATCTCTCTGTTCTTCTCTGGTAACTTATGCACAAGTGCGTGCACTGCCTCAACTCTGTAGTTCTGATCGTCTGACTCTATTAACCAGAAAATAAATATGGTGGGTAAATTAGAAAATGTGCTGAGATGCGACTATAAACAGAACCGAAGACTGTATGCTAATACACACACGTATTACAAGGAGCAAGCCACAATTAGCCTTTAAAATTATGAGGACAATTTGATTATATTTATTATATTCTGAGATCTGTGTTTCAAGTAACTCGTGAAAAGCAGTTACCAGCAATATTGGAATCAATGAAATTTGTAGCAATTTTGACACGATGTGCCACTTCACGGAATTGCGATTTTACCTTGATATTTAAAATACCTAAAATTCTCAAGTCTTTTCTTCTTATCAAGGCAATAGGAAATGGGGAAACTAGTTCAAATTCTCAACTGGAGTCCTAAGATAAACAATCTTACTGTGTCTGTATCTAATTACTCCATTTGTGAAAAGGAGATAATTATCACTCCCTCCAATTTCTCAAGGCAATTTGGGAAACTAAAGAGCCCTGGATGAGAGGGATGAATGCTATAAAAGAATTATCAGCCTGTATAAAACAAACAAACATATAAATCAAGGTTCAAAATCTCATGCAGAAGGCAGTTACACAGCACCTATAAAAGACCAGAACAAACCACTGAACAGCTTCATCTAGCGTGACTTCCCTGCTTTGAGGGCTTTAGTGACAATGAAGAACTCAGATCCATGGCTGGATCACTTAGTAACAGGCCGAAGAGAAAAATAAGGATAGTAACGAAGGAGATTAAGGGTTAGAAACATTATTACTTTCATCAAAATGTATTTATTACTTTACTTACTAACAGCAACAATGAAATCTTTGTGCAGCTTGAAAGTCATCAGTGGTTCTGAAAGACACCTGGTTGTGAAAAATATTAAAGAGAAAATTCAAAAAAATGCATTACTTAAAATATTTTTAAAGTTTTATTAGTGATTATGATAGCCCTCAACATCTGCAAAATGTGTATTAGCATGGTGTAGGACCCCCAGTTCAGGGATGACTGACTGCAAGTACTGTACAACTCAGTCATCGACAGAGTCTGAGAATCAATTTGAGTTGATGCTGGTGTCACATTTAAGTTAATAGGGGAAACACTATTGGCACTGATTTCAGCAGAGAAACTTACTGTTCTCTGGCTTCCATACTGTAGAACTGAATAAATACAGCTGCAGAATCATAAAATCATAGAATCATAGAATCATAGAATAGTTTGGGTTGGAAGTGACCTTAAAGATTACCTAGTTCCAACCTCCCTGCCATGGGCAGGGACACCTTCCACTAGACGAGGTTGCTCCAAGCCTCGTCCAGCCTGGCCTTGAACACTTCCAGGGATGGGGCATCCACAGCTTCTCTGGGCAACCTGTCCCAGTGCCTCACCACCCTCTCCGGGAAGAATTTCTTCCTGATGCCCAATCTAAATCTCCCCACTTTCAATTTAAGCCCATTACCCCTTGTCCTGGCAAAAGAAGCAATCTTTTGCCAAAGAAAGGCAAAAACATGATGAAATTTGGGACTGAAGTTCTGATCTGAGAGATCCTAGAAGAGTCACCCTCTAAAAGGCAGACTGTGAATTGCCTTAGAGACACAAACACACAGCTTCTGCTAGCTCACATTCTAATTTCACAATGACTTGTGCTTCTGAAGATGTATTATGATTTTATTCCACCAAAATTAGTCTTTTCAATGAAGTTCACATGAGCATTGCACAATAAATCCTAGGCATATTTTCCAGAGTGAATAGGGAATTCTGATGCTGCCCTTTGCCAGGTGACTGGTTTAGGAAATCTAGATTTTTAGAAGGCACAGAACAGCTACCATCAGGATTTGATGCTTTTTATTACGTTTCTTTTAATGGTATATATTAAGAGCCCTAAAAGAGTTATCTTGGAAGTACCATAATTCTTGAAAATTCTGCTTCTTATTAGCATAAATTTTCAGAGAAAATGATAGTGTGGGAGACATACTGCGTTTGTGAACACAGGAACAGCCTAGATCAAAACTGATGGTTTTGCACGAATTATTATTCTGCTCCAACAATAATGCCATGAAACCTCATGATACACACCTTAAGGGATTCAGAAAAGACTGACTGAGCACATCATGCTTTGTGGTTAACGTAAAAGATTTTAAATAAAAACACACAATTAATTAAATTCTGGCAAAATTAGGCTGCTAGATATATAAGGCATGACTATCTTCATAAGGCAGAAAGTGTGTGACAAATTTTAGATTTATTATTACAGATAATCACAGGGAGATTAGGCAAGATAATAATATACTAAAATATAACCATGCTAATGCATACAGGAAACATAATACAGTATTAACAAGCGAGAGATTAATAGGCCAGAAAACGAATACTGAGATTTGTGTAGCATCATACTTACCTGAGGTAGTTTTTTAGTCCGCTTGTTATTGTTTTATTGTCCCAAAGTTCCATATCAATATCCATATCAGGAGGAGATTTAGGGGCTGATGGAAATTTGAATTATGACTGTGTTACAGTTTGACTAACACACTAACTAGAAAAGCAGCAAAACAGAAGCTAACAGGTTGGTCATTTAGCTCAAGTGATTACTTATTAGCAAGATTAATCAATCAATCAACGAATGTGATCCATTTGAAACCTGTAATCTCTGCCGAAGTATTAATAAAAATTAATTTAGCACTCCTATATAGTACCTGTAAACATTAACTATATGCACTGTAGCGTACAGGAAGCCCAAGTCAGAGAAATACTAGTGTATTTGCCTTAGACATTCAAACAGAGGCAAAAGAAAGCCAAATTAGCATGAAAAGTCACTAGAACAACTGCTAACTTGAGTTATGCTGTGTTACAGTAGTAAGTTTTGGAACACTTTTGGAATATGCCAAATAGATACCAATATAGAACTTCAAAGTTAAAAGAAGAAATGCATTTTATCAGTATTTGCTCCTGTATATCCTGCATACAGAAACTGAGTACTAATGCACACGAGAAACCAGTCAGGTGGGTCACTCATTTTAAGACTGCAAACTCAATTTAGGGCAGTAAGTGCACGTACAAAAGTGTAAATAATTGAACACTCTTCTGAGCACAGCAGTTAAGGCAAAAGGGACCACCACACACAGGCTTCACAGTGACAACAGTTCACTTCAGATACTTACAAAATATGGTATTCATCAGCTTTTGCACCTTAGAGTTTACACCACCTATTCTGTACAGTCCCAGGATCGTAATACCTGCATTGGGAAAACAAGCACAACCAATGAAAATAATGGCAATATGGTTATTTCAATATATGCTGATGTATCCTTAGTGTATGTTTTCAAAACATGTAAACGTATTTATGGAAAAATGTACAATTACATTTGTGAGTACTGCTTTACCCCACTGAATTACCTTCTGGGATGTTAAATGCATTCCACTGAATCCATGCCATACAATACAACCCAATTCTTATGCATAGAAATGACCCAGATTAGCCAACAACAAGGAGATGGTTGGGAAAAGTGAAAAATAAGACCCCAAAAGCAGTCTTAAAACACATTACATGTTCACAAGTTTATCTTAGCTCGACTTCAGTGGAATTACTATGCATCTGTAATTGTTTAGATCACCATCTCTTCCAATAAGGATTTGCTTGACGCTTATAGGAGAAATAATGATTATAGCCAAAATAAAAACATATACTGTACACTGTTGCAACACTGCAGTTGAGAATATATGTTATGTAAGGATCCCTAAGCGAAACACAGAGAGTGAAGTCCTGATTTACCTGTAAGCCTTTTTGTTTGTTTTTTGTTTGTTTGTTTGTTTTAATAGCACAGATACTAATAAAAAAATAAGGTTTAAAGTGCGACATTCAGAACACAGTATTTCAGGATTCCAGTGACAATAATTTTATTGTTTAACTGCCTTTTAAAATCAGCAGGATTTAAAAGTCGTCTCCCCACTTCAGTTCTTACTATTTAAAAATTGTTCACTTTTCCTTTGAAAGCAACATTCCAAAGTCTCATCTCACTTGGATAACCTAGGTT
>NW_010239571.1:9489-35448 GCF_000690775.1 Eurypyga helias | reverse complement strand
TCTTTCCCCACAGCAAAGAAAATGCAGGCTCTGAGTCAGCCGTGATTCAAAAGCTACATAACACTGTTACCTGACAAATTGAATTAATGTTGAGGTCAATGTTTTACAGAGACCACAGAGCTTTCGGATTAGGAGAGAATTGCATACTGACAGTTCAGTGCATGGGCAGGAAAAGGTTACCTCTTTTTATGGAAGATGATACAGCCATACCTCTTCATTTGAAAGGGGATCGTTAAAAACTTGCTGTGAGTTGTACCACCTCATCAGTAGAGTGATTATTATTTTCTTTTTGTACATTTCCCACTACCAAAAATGAGTTTCTAAACATTTAAAAAATGGATTAACCATGTACAAAATGAGTGAATAAACTAATAGGAGTTATGCTCTGCAAAAAAGATGTTCCAGCAGAGAGTATTCATGCCACTTTTTGGTCTTCAGGTTTCACGCCAGAAACCAAAGTTGGGAGCTGAGGGTCCCTCCAGTTTTACCACGAGAAAGCACAATTTCATGCACACAGATTAAAGACTAAAGATGTGTGCAACTGTGTATTAAGCTGTCTAAACAGCATGAAATGAAAACTCACTTAAGTGATATGTTAAGAACTGTTGCTGGAAATTGTGGCAACAGTTCAGTGTAAAGCACACAGATAAAATGTGTGAAGTACAAACCAAATGATGGACACACTCCAAAGCCCAGCTGTAAAACATGCAGAAGTAATTACAGTATTGTTTGAGAAAAAATACTCATAATGATCTAGTACTTAATTTGTGATTTAGTACACACCTCTTGTTTCTACAGCATGAATGCACTTCCTCACGAAGTTGAAACCTGCTTCATTTAAGAACACTATAAAAAGAAGAAAAAAAGGTAATTCTTTTCTAATTTATCAATACAGAAAATCTCCATGTATGGCTATATTCACATATTAGTCTAACAGGACTGATACACATCTATCCATGACATCTGAGACTTACTCTGCAATGGTATTCTTGTAGATATATCCTTAGCACTCAAAATCCAACTGCCTAATCGTTAGTGTATCATTAGGAGCAGAATATTCTACTGTCTTTTGCAGACAACAGTAGCCCCTCTACACACACAGCTGCAAGCTTCTTGCTTTAATAAGAGATTATTGTACTCCCTTCCCTCTGCTCAGGAAAATGCTTTTATGAGTTCACGCCCTACATTATGAACAGAATATACTTGTTGGTTTTAATACAACAACATCCTTTGTTCCTTGCACATGCACATAACTGCTCATAAAATGGCAACATACAAAACCTATCTTTGTTGTTAACTTCAGTTAGTGAGCTTATTTCCAGTGAATGTATTTCTCTTAGTTTTTGCATCTTCAGTGCTCACTGCTCTAACTAGCTAAATAAAGAAGATCTTAAAGCAGCATATTTAAAAATTAGAATTAAATTAAAATTAACATAATTAATAACAATAATTAAAATTAATTAAAATAAAAACCAGATGTAGTGGTTTAAATTTTAGATTTCTAGAGTCTTGAATATAAGTCCTGTGAACATGTAAGTCCATATCTGACACATCTCTCTCTCTGAGATACGTACACACACATATATATTTAATATTACATTAACACCAATATGTAAAAATAATTTGTTAATAACATATATGTCTTAATACAGTGTTAACACAATTATGCACATAAATCTGATTGTATTTTAAAGTATACTAATTTTATTACTCAGTGTATGTGAAACAGGTGTGTATATACACCTAAAATCAAAAAGATGTGATGGGCTGAGGACAACTGTATGAAGTTCAACAAGGCCAAGTGCTGGGTCCTGCACTTGGGTCACAACAACCTCCTGCAAATCAAAAAGGTCTGGGGACAAGTGGTTGGAAAGCTGCCTGATAGAAAAGGGCCTGGGGGTGTTGGTTGACAGCAGTTGACAGAATGTGAACTGGCATGTGCCCAGGTGGCCAAGAAGGCCAATGGCATCCTGGCCTGCATCAGGAACAGTGTGGTCAGCAGGACTAGGACAGGGATTGTCACCTTGTAATGGGCCCTGGTGAGGCTGCACATCAAATACTGTGATGCGTTTTGGGCCCCTCACTACAAGAAAGACATGGAGGTGCTGGAGCGTGTCCAGAGAAGGGAACTGAGCTGGGGAAGGGTCTGGAGCACAAGTCCTGTGAGGAGCGGCTGAGGGAGCTGGGGGTGTTCAGCCTGGAGAAGAGGAGGCTCAAGGGAGACCTTATCGCGCTGTACAGCTACCTGAAGGGAGGGTGCAGAGAGGTGGGTGTTGGTCTCTTCTCCCAAGTGACAAGCGATCAGACAAGAAGAAGTGACCTCGAGTTACTCCAGGGAAGGTTTAGATTAGATATTAGGAAAAAATTCTTCACTGAAAGGGTTGTCAAATATTGGAACAGGCTGCCCAGGGGGGTGGTGTCACCATCCTTGGAGGTATTTAAAAGTCGTGTAGATGTGGCACCTAGGGACATGGCTTAGTGGTGTTAGGTTTGCAGTTGTTACTCGATGCTCTTGAAAGTCTCTTCCAACCTAAGTAATTCTATATAGGGATATTATTTCAACACACTGGCATGTATTTACATTTCGGTATACAGACTACTGATACAAACTTTTTACAGATTTGTTAAATATATTGTAGCTTTGGAGCCAATCATTTTTTATCCCAATTTCTGTTTGATAGTAATACAAAAGTTGAAGGCTTTCTCAGTTTACATTGCTTATGATGTGCTTTTGTGCAATTCAATCATGTAAACCAAAAAGATAGTTATTTCATAGCAATAGAAAGAAATTATAAAGCAATTATTCTTACAGACATTAGAAAACAAGACATTACATAGATCTAGCAATGTTTGGCAATTCTACAGAAATGAAGAGCTTACTTTCTTCCTTTTTGCTAATAATGGCTGGCAGTGTGTAGATCTGTAAAAAAATAGCAACAGGTCAATATTTGTGCTTTAAATTCTTTATCACCAGGTTTATTGGTAGCTCTTAAGCTAGCTGCAGCATGCTGTGTACTGGCTTGCCTTCCACCTTCTCTTGCCATTCAGCCCCACAGCACTCACCCAGTTTAACAGCCCTGTGCTAGGATCTGTGCAGGTGAAGAGGGCAACGATGCAGTGTTCTGGCTGTGTTCGCAGTTTTACACCACTGGCCAGTGGGATATGTCCCAGACACCTATTCAGATTCTTGAATATCGCCTTGAGATTCTAGATTGACTAGGGATTTAATAGCATTAAATTTATGGGCACCTAAAATGTGTTCAAGTCAGACTTGCAGACTCCAAATGGGTTAAATATCAAGACAGTTACTGATCTCATTTATGTACTGTTTCATTCAAGCAAGAAGTTTGAAAAAAACCTCATCTATCTCATAAAACCGATCATTTTTTTCCCCTTGGACACAGGCCTGTCATCACCAACATTCAGTGACTATTTTAAGAGCACATTAATGTTGGGAAGAAATCTCAGACAAGTCTGTGTCTTAGTAGCTTTCAATACAATCTTATGCTCTCTGCAGCGTCTTTCAAAATGGTGCTAATTGCTTACTCCTGCCCAAAAGATGGTTTGTCTTTACCAGTGCAGAAACTACCACTTCACAAATATTATCTGAACCATGAATCCTAATAGACAATGTGCTACCATATTACTTAAACATTAAATACCTATCGTAAAATAATATATAAAGGCTTAAATTCTCTAATACTTCTGCTTTTATACTTTGTACCTATCATCACTATGTACTTGCAATAGTGTCTCACAAAGAACAGAACTGTATTTGTCTGTACTGTAACAGACTGTGTCAAATGCACAGTAGTTTCTTCCCTTAGTATTTGTGCCACAAAGCTGTAAACAGAAAAGAAAATGAAAAAATAGCCTTACTGGTTCCTTTCCATCCATAGCTTCAAGCCAAAGTTTTCGGTTGGATTCTGAAAAAGCTTGCAGTGTGATGATTCCAGGTCTGTCAAACACACACACATATAATGAAGTTACGAATTTCCTTTCCTCAAACAATATCCAACGTCAGAATCCTAACACATATTGACATGAAGTGAATATATAAACGAGAGTCAAAGAAAGTTGTTGGCTTCTGACATAACACAGTAACTTTGAGCTAGATTTAAAAACAGGTCTGTGTTTTTAAAAGTTTGGTATGGCAACATGTAATTTTAGATGCCTAGTCCTAAGTGCTACATCCCTCTAAGTGGTATTAGCACCTCCACACTGCAAGATGAGCTATGCACCTGCAAAAGGGATCCCATACAACCCTGTTCAGTGGGGAGATGCTTAGGGTGGAAAACTTAAGGGCAAGATACATCAACTAAATTTGACTAAATATGCTATGCCTGAGCTGGTTATTTATGTTCCTTTCATAGGAAATGAAGAGAAGTAGGTTCTTTTAATCTAAAAGTCACCATATCCCAAAACAGACATCCAAAGTCAGTCAAAAGAAATGTGCCCTAAAATGGTTGCCTAAAGAGAGTGCTTTGAGGTAGTATTTAAAGTATGGAGATGTAAAGCAATTGAATTGGGTACTGTCATGGTGCAGGAATTTTTTATTTGACAGGATTCAAAGAACTAGTTCTTTCTGCTGGTTGTGCTCCAACCACTATGGCAGAAGTTTAATAAGTGGCATATCCTCTCTGTTGATGATGCTTTGACATTGCACAGAAAGAGAGTCATGTCAACCAGTGAAGGGATGAGGTAACCAATTTCTATCTTTGTTACTGGAATAATGACATGAACAGACATGTGAATACAAAGAATTAGTCTCCATTTGTGATCAGAGGCAAATGAGTTCTTGAAGAAATGCTCTGAAATCAATTCACTGATTTGCCAACACGGAATGCCCAGGAGGCAGCCCATTTTAAAAAGTCCTGCTCCCACACCAGTGTAGCATATCTCTGCTCAAAACTTTCAGCAGATTGTCCAAAACTTTTAATTTTTCACATGGTAGGTTCACAAATAAAGGACACTATAGTTTTTACTGCATATTAATCTTCCACCATATAAATAAATAACCAAAACCCCACCATCCTTTCCCACCTTCTCCAGAAGACCTACATTGTCACCCTTTATTTCAAAAGCATGCAAGAAAACAACTAGAGAATATAAAATATCAAAATGTGTGTTCACACACATATACCAGACCACTCAAGGAGGACCAAGTCCTGCCCTTACACGTAAAAGTGCCAAGCTGAGTATCTGGTTTGCTATCTACTATCACAAGTGTAAAAAGATACAGTCAATCCAGATCAAGATGTATAAATGTTTTTCTATTTTCTTACTCTTTCTTTCAGTTTTAATCTTCCATCTTGCTACCTACCTATAGGTTTTTACCTAGAAAGTTTTCTCTAAAACATTTTAAAAATAGAAACTTTTTTTTTATTTTTTTCAATTGTAACATTTTATTTTAAGCTTAGAGATACCTGCTTTAAATTCTGGTTTTCTGATTTAATCTGTTAGCCAAGTTTGCAGTCACTGCATACCATGTTTTAATACTCAAATACCTAACTATAATCCCCAAATACTAGTTTCTGCAAAATGAATAAATAAATAAAAACCCCAAAACAACTCCAATACGTTTTGAACTAATTTCCTCTCTAGTTACTGAAACAGTACTGCAATTCTATTCAAGGTGAAACACACCTTTTCATGTACCCTTTGTATATAGCCCTCTACAAATAAGATGGTGTAACCTCTATTATACTTTTTACAAGAAGGCCGAGCTGAATGTAGGTGTGAAAAACACCTACATAAATTTTACATTAATTATGTCAATTAGAAGGGCTCACAGTGTGTGTTCTCCACCAGTTGTTCATGAGGGTTTCCTTCAGTTAACATGGTTCTTTCAAAAAATGAAATGTACACATCAGTCTGCACAGTTTTGCAATGTTATAATAAAATAACATTTCATATAAAATTACATATAATAATGGAAGGAGAGAACTAGCTCTGTAGGATAAGTTGTTTGAAGACAGAAGTCACCCATAAAATCTTGCAACGAAATTTTGAAGACTGGTGTAGCTGCACATTTTTGAAAAGAGTGCTTTTGTGATGAAAAGTCATATCCTCATGTTACTAAGGAAACTTATCTTTTACTAATGTCAATTACTTTTCAAGTATTTCTGTATTTTGCATGTGATGTGCAACATTACACTCCAAGTACACAACACTAAGTTTTGAATCTAAAATCAGTCTTTTTGAATAGTTAGTATTCCAGTACTGTGTTTATATATATATGAACTCTCTCACATTCTCAGTAATTGCTGACATCAGTAACAGCCACTTCATCTTCTCTTTCTTAGGGGAAACCCAAGTTTTACCAACATGACATTCAGAAGAGATTAATTTAGCCCTTGTGTATGAACACCCACCAAATATATCTAGGTATCTCATTGTCTATTTTTCTCCTCTGCTGCCTTGTAAGAAAATTCACTATTTCCCTGCTGAATACCAAATAAATTGGAAAAGTGAAGTTGCTATCACCCCATGAAGGTTACATCCTTTCAATAGTGACCAAGTAACTTTGTACTCTACTACCCTTTCAATCTTCTGTTCAAGTCACTAAAATGCCTTTAACTTCTAGGCCATGTGCATTTGTAATCAACCAAAATGTCCCAAAGCAATAATAATATGCAAGAAGTGCCTATAACTGTCTGTGATGAGAACTTGAAGAACTGCAGATGGAACTAATTGTTCTGTTCAGTTTTGTTGAACTATGGCTGCTCTAGTAGAGTAAGGGAGAGAGAAGGGACAACACTCACTTGTGAACACCCTGCAGTGGTCCTGCCACAGATGCGTCTAATAAATGCAATTCTACTTAGAAAGAAACAGCTACCAATTTCAAACTCAACCTGTCAGTTCAAGCTTAAGAGCTTTCAAGAGACTAAATAGTCTCAACATTTGTTCATATCAAATTTCTGTTTCTGAAACCTGAACTCACTCAGAATTCTATTTTAGAAAAATAATGCATTATATTCGAAAGTAGCAAAGTAGCCTCTAAATTATCACGTAAATACAGCAGTTCTGAATGGAATTTAAAATGACAGCAAGAGTCATAAAATATTTCTTAAGTGAACGACTATGAAAGTTAGTCTATTTACCACACCCATAGCCCAACATATAAGGGAAAAATAAATTCAATATTTCTTTATATTCCCAAACTTGAAAAAAATACTTCTGCAAAGTAGCGTGTACATATACTTCAAATACAGAAATGCTGCTTTCATCTACCTTGTATAATATCCAGGAATAAATGAAAAAAAATAGTGTAGGAGTAATTTTCAAAAAAGTAAAATTATGTGCTGTCATACATTTCCAAAAGAAATAGAGATTGGTACAGAACATTCTTATTAGTAAGTCTTTATAAAAATACTTATGATCAATTATTAGAAAGACCACAGTCAGTTTAGCTACAGGTTCTGTAAGAATCCATCTTGCATCTGCGTGCAAACATGATGTAGTTAAGACAACACATATGCAATGTAGTGAGTTTTGTTAGAAAACCAGGTTTGAACAAATAAGTACTAAGTCTTGAAAGTATATTGAGAAATATGTGTTCCTATTACAGGAGTAATTATCATATATTGGTTGCAAGTGCTTCTACTTTTAATTATTTTCAATTTGTTAAGAATTAAAAAAATCAAACCTCTCAAATACTTCAATATCAAAACAGAAACGTTTGTCAATTGAATCTGTCTTTCTCCTGATGCAAGATTTTAGCTTGAATATTTCTGGTGAGCTTGTGACAAGGCCATTCTATAAAACAAACCAAAACAAAATTAGCACAGGCAGTATGCTGATATACGTTGGCTTCACGTCTTAAATCTAACTGTATGAACAGTCCAAAGAACATGCCTTAAGGTAGGGATTAAAATTATTTAGAAATATTTACAACAATTTCTCTGTTTATAAAGTAACAGTAACACTAGAGTTAAAAGCTTTCTGTCACATATTTGTTATTTAATCATTATATTTCAGCAAACACCCTAAATTCAAAGCTTAACAAACATCTGCATATATAACATGATTATGTGTTAGTGCTACAACAAATACCATATAATTTCATCAACTCTCACATGTACATAAAGAGATTTCTAAATAATAAATCTGATTAACTCCTAGTTCTGGCCACCATTGTTGTGAAGCCACTCTATAATGCTGGGAAGTCTGACGCAATCAGAGGAGTTTCTGAGGAATAGGAGAAAGGAAATGTCACTCTTGTCTTCAAGAAAATCAAGGACAAGGCTTTAGAATCATAGAATTATTTAGGTTGGAAAAGACCTTTAAGATCATCAAGTCCAACTGCCAAGTCCACCACTAAACCATGTCCCTTAGTGCCACATCTACCCATCTTTTAAATAGCCCCAGGGATGGTGACTCAACCACCTCCCTGGGCAGCCTGTTCCGGAGAAAAAATTTTTTTCTTAATATCCAATCTAACCCCCCCCTGCTGCAACTTGAGGCCATTTCCTCTTGTCCCATTGGGAACTGCAGGCCAGTCTGCATCACCTTCATCCAAGGGAAGGTGAAGAAGTGAATAATCCTGAAAAGTATTTCCAAACATATTAAGGACAGAAAAGTGAATGGAAATAGTTAGCATGGATTTAATGAAGGGGAAATCACGCAGGATCAACTTTATAGCCATCTACAGTGTGATGGATGGCTCAGTGGATGATGGAAAAACAATGATGGATGACTGAGTATTGTTTATCTCCAATTTAGCCAGGCTTTTGACACTAGATCCTACTACAGTAGGATGTTTCCTACTACATCCTCATAGGCAAACCGGTGAAGTACAGGGTAGATAAGTAGACGGTGATGTGGACTGTAAACTAGATGAACCGCCGAGCTCTCCGAAGTCCAGCTGCAGCCAGACACTAGTGGCATGCCCAAAGGGTCAATACTGGTGCCAGCATTGTTAAGCATGAGTAAGAATAAACCCAGGCACCACGACAGGTTAGGGCTGACAGGATGGAAAACAGCTTGGCAGAAAAGGACCTGAAGGTCCTGGTGGGCAGTAAGTTGACCATAAGCCAGCAATGTGCCCTTGCAGCAAAGGCCAACAGCCTCTTGACTGCATCAGGTAGCGGCACTGTCAGCAGGTCAAGAGAGATGATCCTTCCCTCTGCTTAGCCCTGGTGAAGTGCACGCAGGTCAAGAGAGATGATCCTTCCCCCTGCTTAGCCCTGGCGAAGCGCACCTGGAGTGCTGTGCCCAGTGCAAGAGAGACCGTGGTGTGCTGGGGCAAGACCAGCAAAGAGCTACCAAGGCTTAAGGTAGCTTAAGGCCTTGGAGCATCTGTCATGAGGAGAGGCTGAGAGAGCAGGGACTGTTCAGCCTGGAGAAGGGGGATCTTATCAGTGATTGATCTATAAATACCTGATGGGAAGGAATAAAGACAACCAAGTCGGACTTTTCTCAGCGGTTCTTAGTGAAAGGGCAAGAGGCAAAGGGAACAAACTGAAACACAGGTAAATCCATCAACTTAAAAAAAAGCTTTTTTATGGTAGTCAAACACTGAAATAGGTTGCCCACAGAGCTTGCAGTGTCTCTATCTCTGGAGATACCTAAAACCTCACAGGACACAGGTCAGTGACCTGCTCTGGTAAACCCTGCACTGATCATGGAAATGAAACTATGTATCTCCAGAGCTCCAAACTCACCCATTCTATGATTCTGTGCAAATGTGATTAATTTCCTATGTATTTGCAACCACCACATTAGAGAAGTTATTTAATATGTGGTTTATGTGTGTTTTCATATAAATATTGTTTAAATATTTATCTGCTATATAAGACATGCATTGCTTCATGTACCAAAACAGCCTTATGTTTTGTTCACCACATTTTTTCTAGAACAGTTCCTGAATGCTTAATATTAAAGATGACATAGACAGTTCATGTATGCGTTCATACATGTGTAACTCACCACTTTTCCACCAGATTTTGTTTCAGCTATACTCATTGTAAATGTTTTTGTTCCTTTATCGTAAGTGCAGTAGTGTTTTACCCATGTAAATCCAAGAGGTCCTAGATTAAAAAGAGACAGTATTAAAAATAAGTATTTTGGCATTTTATCCCTATTTTAGTTGGAGTTACGATGTGCAGAAAAACGAAACATAACAGTATCCACAGGCAGCATCAGAATCAAAAACTCCCCTCATTTTTTAATTTGAACATGTTGTTCAAGTATAGTTTTCAAATACTGCAGCTTGATGGGGTTGCCCAGCAAAGTTCAGGCAGACTGATTTTCTTAGGCAACTGGATGGCTAACAGCATTTTACTAGGGTGGATAGGCAGGACACAGGCAAGATCCTAAGGACTTTTCTGCCTAGGGAATTTAGTTGAAGACTTTTATCAACCCAAGTGAAGCACCAGGATTCAGTATTACAACCCTTCTCTGAGGGAAATCCTGAAGTCTGGTATTAGACCCAGAAAATTGGACAAAGTCAAGAAGTCTGAGTGCTTTTCCCTGAACTTTCAGAGTTCTTGTCAAAGGTAACAAATGGTTTTGGTAGCATCATAGGAACTCCACTCTTCCGTTACCTTAAGGGTGTAGGTAGAGTGACACTGGCTCAGAGACAGATCTAGTCTTATGCAGTTAACACTGGAGAGTGATTTCAATAAGGAAGAAGAAAGGAAGGAAAGGCACAGTGGACTACACAGCAACGGTGGTTTAGAGATGAGGGGTAAAGTGCTGGATGGCAGAGGTGGCACTTTCAGCAAGAACATTGGTCTTTTATGCCTTGGAAGGTGTCCTGCTGGGGAAGAAGTGCCTGTAGCTCACAACTGACAGTGTCCACAAACTGACAACTGCACACACGCACAAGACCAAAGTATAATGTACTTCAGGATTTACCAGTCTTTGTTTAGATAGCAATACATGAGATCTGCAGTGATCCCCAAGTAAGTGGATGTATGCCTTAGTCTAGAGAGGTCACACCACACCACTTAATCCTACCGCAAAGTGTAGGATTTCTGATGCAGAAGATGTTTTCGCTCCTGGATTACCCACAGCTTTGGTCAGGCACTGCTGGGAAACTTTATTCATTAATCTAAACACGAAACCCTTTTGAGCTTAAGCTCAATGGCATTTTAAACTTCGGTCGCTAACCTAGCTGAGATACAGGTATTCATAATGTGTTCTTTGCTCTGAGGACACAGAGTAAGTCCTCCTACCATTTCCATAATTCTCTCCACATCTTAAAGTACAACAAAGATCTCCCACAGTTTTCTGGAGAAAAAAAAAATGTTTACTGTAGCACAGATAAGCTCCCCAGACTCTTACAGATACGTCTGGAGGGGTGGTGCACTGCAGAGGATGGGACGATTCAGGGTTTTGCAGTATGACTGCTCCTCCTTGGGCCAGAACATTATGGCTATACCAGAACTGGTTAGTGAACAGTGCTGGCAGCATTCATGGTCACTGGGTAACACCTACTCAATAGGTAACTTGGACAAAGCTGCTTGATTTTTGAGGATAGGAAATTTAGCATAGAGGGTGGGATGTTCTGTGCAAGCTGGTCTCTGTAGCAGAGTACTGTCCCATTTATTTTACTAGCACTGACACAACTTCTGGGTACTCAGTTGCAGAGACCAAACACAATGGCTGTTTGTGAAGAGGTACCAAGAAGGAAAAGTGTTTCTTTCCTCTTGGATAGCATTATGCTTCTGAGCCTGGCATTCAAACATGGCCCCTCTCTGCAGAGCCATCACAGATGTAGGCGCCAAAGCAAAATACATATATATACCTCAATATTGCAACTACTGTGTAAAGTCAGAATAGGAAAGGACTAGATACTTTCAACCCACATGTGATTTTCCAATTCACTTCAATGGGAGTTACTCATAGTGAAAAATATGAAACTGAATTTTGTATATATTATATATAGCGAGTATATGTGGACTTTTTAATTCTTTTTAAAAAATGAAAGAGCTCTGAGTTTAAAAAAAAAAGTATTTAAAGGGTTTTGTGTTTGCTTTTTTAAGAAATGTAAACAGTTAAATAAAAATGGACGGTGGTAAAACCAAGCCTAGTAGTTTTGCTACAGACACAATGGCTTTGCCTTCCAAACGTAGCCATCCACAAAGGTCGTGGATATACTTGACTGATACAGTCTCTCCCAGGTGGGATGTCTGGCAAGCTACAAACCGAGATGTGGAAATTTACACGTTCTGTTACGCTGATTCGGAAAAAGTTTTCACATTTCCCCGTGTTTCGCAGGGAAGTACTGTCATGAATTGACAAGGCAACTGGATACCCAGCTTCACAAGTTAGCTGTTCTGTTCCTATGCTGCCACTTATTTTCCCTAAGCAAAACAAAACCTATAATAATGCTAAATCAATTTTTCCTCTGATGGCATTTCATTAATTCTTTCAGCATATATAAGAATGAGCAGTTTCAAAGCAGTTTCAGACAAGATTAGAAGTCACCTGTTTTTCATTAAAAATTGTAGCCAAAAAACTACATTGCAACTTTAAGGCTGTTTCTCACAACTGTCCATCTGAATAAAAACACTTTACAGCCTACTTCCATTTTTTCAAAAAAAACGTATTTACCACCATGCATATCACTAATAAATATATACAGGATTCAGTTTTACTCTCAAGAATAGCAAGTATTTAACCCAGTTGACCCAAATTTGACATGAGCCTATGAGATGATGGTTTGCAGGAAAGTAAACCTGCACAACAAGGAAACACACAACTAGTACCTTCCTCCCGACACAGAGACTACAGACGCTGTTACTCTTACTCCAGAATAAACTAATGAAGAAATTTCTTTTCAGGAAGAGGATGTCAAGTTGACCTCTCACTATTTAATAAAGCACAGCATGTGCCCAGTGCTTCACTGTTTTTCTCCCTCCCCCATTAGCAGGGCTCAGTGTAATTTCCACTTAACACAGGGTTTTTTATCATTATTACTCAATTAAAACATAGAGGGTCTTCTTAAAACTTTTAGTGCTACTGAGGGTAAAAGTGGCTGAGGTAAACTGTGATAAGCATTGAGGTTTCCTTCTTTTGGCTCACATATGGAATAAAGATTAATTTCATGATGTTACTTGTAAAATCAATTATCTGTAACTCCATGCAGCCTCTTGAGTTATCATCTACTAGGGGAGCAGTGAAGAATAGATCCTCAAAACTGAGGTCGACTGGTGTCAAGTCTGACACCAGCCTATATGCAGGTGCCTTCTATTTATTTTTAGATTGGGAAATCAGGTGCAGAGTTGTCTAATAATTTTTGCATGAATGTCAAAAACCTGCACAAGCACATGCAAACTATCTCAAAACATTATATATTGCTATATAATTCTCCAGTGTCAGGCTGATTTCACAGCAAACAGAAAAATGCATAAATAAACATATAAACTTGGTAATCCATGCAATGAAAACTATTTTACTGAGGGTTTTGCATGATGCTGCCTAACACAGCTAGGTTGGCTTGTTAGTGTAAAACAGTGGCAGCAGATACTTGAGGTGACGTACAGTTTTGAATTACCTCATTTGACTTTTCACATATTTCCTGGTTCTGTTTGCATTCATAACATGAAATATTGCTAGGCTCTTCCAAGTATTTTCAGACATTTATGACAACTTTATTTTTATTCCTTCATTTAGTTCATCACCTCATTCTTCTGTCCCATGAAGTGAATAAAACATAGGATATTTTGATATTTTGAGGCTGACAGATTGTATTTAAATGACTTTTCTTCTTCTTACACTCCTGTTTTCTGTTATGTGCATGTCCTTCTCTTAAAGTGGCTGGGTCAGTGGAGATCCCTGGTAGAGGGTAGAAGTTGCTCCTGCAGAGCAAACTATGGGCCCTGTTCATGAAGTGAAAGTACAGGAGACAGCCAGGTTTGGCAGTGAAAGCCAAAGCAGAGTGCTGGCAGCTTGCAGCTTCTGCAGCGAGGCACAGGGTGGTCAGCCAGAGCAGAGCTTGTTACCAGTCAGTCAGCCACTGGAGTGGCCAGCAGCAGGGACCTACCCACAAGGGGCTCAGAGCTGAGCTGCTTACAACTGTTTTGATCACCATTCCATCCGACTGCAGCTACTCTGAGTTTCCTTTGAAAAGCGAAACAATTTTCTTTGGTACTTCTCAATCATTTGGAAAGCATCTACAGCAGAAGTCTGCAAACATTCAAACACAGAGCTGTTGTGTTGTCTTGCTAACTAAACTGTTTTCTCATCCTTGTGTTTGTTGCTGTGCCTTTCAGATAAAATTTAAAGGTATAACTGTTTTACTCACGTTTCTCCTGCACATAGAGATAGCCCTCCATTGTCCACTGACTTGGTGGTCTATAATCCTGGTTGGCTGATTTCATTCTCTGCATAAGTCTCTCCACTTCCTGCCTAGTGCTTTCAAAGTTATTCCGGGTCTAATATCCAAAAAGAGAAAGAAACAAAAAAACCTCCACATTATCCCATGCAAATACGAAAAAACAATGGAGAACTAATTACTAATAATGCCAAGGAGACCAAATCAAAGACCAACAGATGCACTTGCCAAAAACATAACAAGACAAAAAAAGGCAATAAAGAGTAATACTCTTCATTGCTCTAGAAGTGTAGGAATAACACAGTAATAAAAAATTCAACTTAAGCACACAAATGTGAAGAAAACATAGGTGAGAATAGTAACGTTCCTCTTTCTGCAGGTCACTAACCTCAGAAAGGAAGTAGTTTCATATCGTCAGGTATGCTTACACAGTATTTTGCAGAGAGATGCAGGCTTTCCCTCAGTGTACTCTAGGATGCACAGACAGAAGCCAGACTAAGCTAGAAGCTGCTGATAGCATAACCCCAAACCTGAAGTAGTAAGTCCCACTGAACCACATGAAGTACAGTGCAGAAAACATGAGTTTGGGTTAATGCCAGGCTAATGTCTCCAGGCGGCTGCGGTGTCTCCACACACAGAAAAAACAAATGTACTGTGTATCCTTATCTGCAGTAACACCACAGGTGCTGATACCCAGAACAGTCAGGTTACTGGCACTGTCATGGACATTTTTTGTTAGGACTATGCAAACATGACAGTTAAGTGTAAGATAGATATGCTAGGTAAGAAACAGGTCCCAAGTGGCAAGACAGTGCCAAAACCATGTACGGACTATGTCTGTCCTAAATTTCTGTGTGTAACCACGCATCTGGCCAAGCAAATAATTAGGTACAAAGGTGGGTTATTCATACTTGCTAATATGCATGTAAATGGACATGTTTTCCTACTGAATTCAGTGCGTCCAGGGTTTCCCACCACACACCTAGCATGGTATAGTAGAGGAGAATTACGAGAAGCCAGAGCTTTGATGGGTTGCAACTAATAGATATTGAACACCGTTTCTAGAAAAGAAAAAAGATTTTCATAATGTTTCTGCAAAGTCATCTTAAGGACTCTAATCCTGACTAGTCAGAAAGATACTCTCAGGACTTTACACACTGATGAGTACTTTCCCTTTTTTGTGGGCCGTTCATGGAGTTACAGAATCATGTAATAATACACATGGTAAATTATCTTCTATAAGACACATTATTATTAGAAAGGGAAGTAAAATTTTTCTCTGAAGTATTCAGATGTTATTCTTAGGGTGAAGTATTGGTTCAGACCAAACTTAACAGAGGTCATTTTGAAACCTTCATGAGGGACGTGTCTCTGAAGGGAGGAATGTCCCCATTTTGAGAGCTTATCTCTGTCTATTGTCCTTAATTACTACTTTTAAAATGCCAGGATTTTTAATCAAATTAAAGAAAACAAAGCCAAATGGATATACAAAGTATGCCACTGGCCAGCTGAAACAGTGGAAGTGACAACAGGTCATGCTAGGACATGGTGACCTGTTAAGAGCTGTTAGTCTGCCACTACTCTGCTGCTCCTAAGGCTGTTACTGTTACTGCTCCTGCTCTCATCTGCAGGACAATTTTAAGAAGAGAAGCTATTAGGAAGAGAAACTAAATCTAGTTCAGAATAACTATTCTCCAGGACCTTAACAAACAATGCAGTGGAGAGGAGTGAGTACTTCTGACAGATACAACAGACAGGCTGAAAACAATTTTCCCTGAACACTGTGCTCAGCTTGTCTTTCCTACACCTTCCACTTCAGTCTGAAATTAGGTGATGCTCTAAGTGACAGGTCAGTAGATAGGACAGCTGGCCAAAGGAAGCTGTGGATCTAGATCTGGAGCCAGAATTCAAACTGCTGTGTAACGGCAGTGAATGACTGTACTGTATCCCGCTGCATCTTCATGTATATGTTTCTCTGATGTATAAATATAGTAAAAAACCCTTTCATAATGCATTGTTCCTCCTGCTTAACTTTACATCTCCCTCTACATCTGTAGTCTATTTACAAGTTCAAGTTTTACTCATAATACCTAAGAAGAGATTGAGTTTAACTATTCCTTAATAAACACTGAAATTGAAAAAAATCCTTTAATAATTCTGTTTCTGTTGATATAAGCACAGAAGATACTAACATATTCTGACTTAGAATGCCTGTTTTGGTCTGTGCTGTGGGCTCACACTCCTCTCAGAACTGGCCATATTAAAGTAAATAAATCTCTCGACTGAAGCACAGTTTTCACCCTTTCACTGAAAACTGTGCTGTGCAGCAACACTGACCCCTTGTGCCTTTATCTGAAAGAGTCTTGGTAGCAAACCAAAAGTAACAAATACAGAATTTGAAAGGGCAAGGAGCTGAGATGCTCTACAGACAACATGACATTCGCATTTCGATCCAAAAGGAAAAGGTTAATCATCCAGGATGTTTTGCCCTATTTCCCCAAGTTGCATTTCAGACAGGACCTATACCTATATTTGAACAACAGGCATAAAAGGGGAAGGAAATACGGAGGTGTGCTGCACATGTTTAACTGCAGCAAAACCCGGGAGAGTGCAATACTCCTAAGGATGCAGATATACATTAACAGTGCTAAGGCAATGCCATCTTACAACTGTAAGCCAACATATGACTCTAATAACAAGATGCTACAAGGAAAACGTCAAGTGTTTTATTTTTCCAGTAACCCACAGGGAATAGCAGTTGAGCAGGGTAAGGTGCTGTTGTATTCTCTGACCTGTTTCATACTCCCTAAGGTCAGTAGCCAAGGCACTATCCACAAAAGCCAATGTCAGATCTTCTAAACTGTTGTAGTTCCTTTGATTCTAGTGAAGCTACAAAAATTTCTGTTGAGAGACTTTTCTTGAAAGAATGAAATGAAATGAAAAAAAAATGGAGTCATCCCCAAAATACAGCATTTGGAGTGAATGAATGAATGATAGAATTCCTCCCCTTTCTTTTTTTTAAATTTGGTCTCTACTTTGAAGTTACTTGTCATGAAAAACGTAGGGCTGGCCCAATATGAACTTAATGCCTTAAAAGCAAGTGATAGTGATTCTAATACAAATCAGGTGTAAAGATGTCTTTTACCAACTTACTTGTATGTCCTTGGAAGCATTAATATCCGAGTTACCCAGTGGAATAAATACAAACTTTTCTACAACAGTTACGATGAGTGGAAAATATGTTGATTAAATACTTTTTGTTATTTCTGAAAACTATGGAATTTTTGGGCACAGTTAATCTTGTATGGCTCTTACTACCAAATTTGGACCAACCTGCCAAATATCCATCTGCTCAGTTGAGAGTAACTCTCTACACAAATTACAGATCCTGTCTTCTGTTGGAATGTAAAGCTTGTGAGAGCTGCTCACCATGGAGGAAGGCCCTGCCAGTTGTCTGCTGTGGACAAAATAAATTAAGGGAGCAGCCATATTCAGCATGTTCAAGAGAATGTTCATGGCTTCCCATGTGGGAACCTGGCAGACAGCAGGACAAGTTTTTTTGTGGCAATCTGTGATCTTAAAGAAATAAACTGCATCATTCTATAGCAGCTGGAGCATTTTTGGGACATCCACTTACCACAGAAGAAAGGCCCCACTCTCAAGAAAGCATTTACACATGTTTAAACATATCTGGACTACTGTGTTTCCTAATCAAAACTTGGCTGCTGTCCTGCTTTTCTGGTTCTTGATCCCAAAATTTTCACCTGGAAATCGCAAAATGACTATCCAAAGACTAATTTTCCAAAGTTATTTGTTGACAGAAATCTTCATTAAATTAACTTCCCAAAAATAACTTTTGCCTATTCATATATTAGTTTGATTTCAGCTTCCTAAATTACTGCAAGATTTAGAGTCCCAATAAAGTGCTATGGGTCTACTTTAATATCCTGAAATTAAATTAGCAAACAAAATGGTGTAAATAAAAATCATCCTTACATTCTGCAAATTGAACTGCAGCTGCTGCTTGTATGGTGCAAACTCCTGAGCCAGTTCATATCCTTCATGGTAAAATGTAAATAATCCTTGAAGAAAGGCCAAGAGCTGAAAAGGTAAAATCGAGAAGCATTACATATTTTTAACACGCACTCTTAATGCTATATAAAAAAAACAGAACACACACTAACTTGTAAGGAGTGGGTATTGCCTGCGATAGTGACAAAATAATTCTTAGCAACTGCTACACACTCCTTCTGTTCAGGTGGGTATCAGAAATAAAACCTAAGAACAGTTGATTTTCCATTAGTATTCAGCAGCAAAACATGGCAAACCAGCAGCAAAACACATTCTGTCTTAGCTCCTGCAACACCCTAAGCTTTCATGATTGACAACAGCAAAGCTTTGGTCAGCAAGGAATCCATGGTCAGACCTTAAGGAAGAGGGGTGTGAAACAGGCTTTTGAGTCATGAAGTGGTTGTTTCCATTTAATTCACTATCCTAGTCATTTTGTCCAGTATTTCAGCTGGAGCCTTTGAGGGCGTGCACTTTCCGAGTTCAGACTTTCAGAGTTCAATGGTTTTTTTCTTCAAAATATTTTTTCACATTCTTCACAGTAATTGCTTGGGCTGTGACCTATTTTCCACAAATGAGACTCTTGAAAGTATATTTTGGACAGCTTAATACAGCACAAGCAATCCAGACTCTTTAGTCCTGCTCTGAACAAAACACAAACTCTCTGTAGTATGTCTGTGGCTGACTCCAACAGAACAGCTGAAGCCTGTATGTATCTGGCTGAAAATTCCTTTTTAATTTTGCTGTAAAATAATGTTTAAGTAGTTAAAAGTGCAACTAGATTTTCTGAATGCTTATTTTAGCTGTTAAATTAATAAATTCCTACCACCTATTAGTTTTAAAAGCCTTCTAACTTACTCTGTTCTAAATTTAAAAATGTTTTGACATTGCTGAAGTATTCTTACTTGCTATTAAATAACAAGTATTAAATTTTTTATTATGGACTGGGTTTCTTTGTACGTAATTTACATTACATAAAACCAAGTAAAGAAAACAAACAAAAAAAGGAGATATTACCTTGGATGTACAATAACAAAAGCTGTGCCAAGAGGACAGATTTATCTTGGTATGTTACAGCCATGGAAAAACTGATCACCTAAGCTAAGTAACTGGCTGCACAGGCTGCCTCCCAACGCAGTCAAAAAACACAGGTATTCAAGAGCATAATGCTGTTGCCTTTTTCAGACTTCCCTTTCAGGATGGGATGAATGATCCAATGGAAATATTTATCCCTTTCCATCGACTATTGAAGTAGCTGAGACACAGGCAACAAAAATGTCATATTTTATGCACTTTTCTTTGTGTTACCAGTACCACAGATTATTGTAAGTGCAACAGCTTAAAAATGTAGCTTTTACTGTGTCTGTATTTTCCATAAATTTACACTCAGCCCTGCTGGAAGAAAGGTAGTTAAATTGTTCTGCCTCCCTCTTTCCTATTGCTCACTATGAGATTGCTGTACTAAGGTAACACATATATTTCAGGGGAATAGCTAAAATAATATTTTGCAATTTTAGAGTCCCATCCATTCCAGCATCGCAAGACATTCCACACCCTATAACATGCAAAATTCCACACGTTAGAGGAGCTGACATGATGACTAGCTGCTAGCATACTGAAGTCTCTCTGCTGCCCTTTGCTCCTCCCATTCCCCATTCAGCGTTGTCCCGCATCCCTCACATCCTTGTGCCAGCTCGGGCACATCCATCCCTTCAGTGAGCAGCTCTACCTTGGGAAGCCTGCTGTTCTGCTGCCCTGGTGAGTTAATAGGTTCCAGGTTAATGACCATCAGTGCCGTCACAAACAGAAGCATGAAGGCATGGCTGGGAGGACTTCCCCCTTGGTTTTTACTGGCACTGCAGGATCAGAGGAAACCCCAGCCTCAGGCAGTGGTGGTAAAAGTCTGCCCAATAAGTCAGTCACGGAACCTGAAGAACTGACAAGATCCTTGGGCACAAAAGCCACTTTTTTGAGGGCCTCTCCAATGAGTGTGAATTCCTGAACCGCCTCCCACCACCCACCCAAGGATGAAAACAAAGCAGTCAAGGGAAGGGCTCCACAGCTTGTGGGAATTGTCTCAGCTTTCCGTAATCCTCTGAAATCATTCTCCCAGCTAAATCCCTGGCCCTGGAAGCCTCTAGCCGGTTATTCAGGTGGTTCTGAGGAAGGTCCAAATACACCAATTTACCTTTAAATTTCCAATTATGTAAACAGATAGAAAGAGTTCTATAATTTTAAGGTTTATAACATAATTCTAGAAAGAATTATGTAACAGAAGGAAAAGAATCACAGAATCATAGACTGGTTGGGTTGGAAGGGGGACCTTAAAGATCATCTAGTTCCAACCCTCCTGCCATGGGCACAACCACCCTCCACTAGAAAGACAACTAATCTTCTCTTTTCATGAATAAAGTATAAAATAAGCAAGTAAATTTTAACCAAGGCTCTGCTCCAGCTCAAGGTGTGCAAAGTCGCTGCCCACACTCTAGATGCAGTTATTCATCCGAATCCTCAACTACAGCTCCTTTAGATACAGCAGCATTATCTACTCCTGTGCTTACTCTGACTTGTTTCACTCAAAAGGACGTGGGTTAACTTAACCTGTAAGTAGGAGCCTGCTGCTAAACCCACCCCTTGCAGCTAAAGAAGCACTGCAGGAGCAATATGAGCGCTCAGCAGAACTGCAGCCAGAGCAGAATGCCAGAGCACACCAAAACTACAGTAAAGGAAATAATGGAAGAAAGTTTGTCAGCTTATGACTGAACTTTAAATATCTTTAAAGAGCATTTGTGGAGAATGTACTATAAGCCATCTAAATTTTAGCTTCAATACTTTAAAAAAACAATTTTCCACCATACAAAATGCTTTTGCAGGGTGCATGGAGAAATATGTAACACAAGATGGCAGCAAAGCTGAACTTATCAACAAGCACAAAAATAGCAGAAAAAAACCCTAAGAACAATATGAATGCATTTTTGTTAAATCACTGCTGAGGTATCCTGGCAGTTGTGCACAGCAAAGGATCTGGCCTTCAGGTTCTCCTGGTCAAATACTCTCTGAGCACTTAGAAAAAACAGGAATAAAAGTAAAAATATACTCATTTTGTGCAAGTCCTAGAGCAGTTTATACAAGTTCTTTGTTGAAACAGCTGACACTGAGGATGGGTTTGCTTCTGTGTACGTGTCACTAGTGGTGGTAGAGAAGAGGGTTCAGGAAACACCCAGTACCCATGGGGCCTGTGCTGTTAAGGAATCTTCATAACCACTTCCATCAGGACAGGTACAGCTGTAGCATGGCATGGAGGAGGTCTGACAGCCAAGGACTTTTGCCCTAGGCTTATGCTCACAGTGGGGTTTTCTTGTGGTTGGTGTTGCAAGTGGCACTGCTGCTAAAGGCAGGCTCATAATTTATATTAAATAAGAGAAGTAAAAAGCCATTTTTCATTTTAAAAAATATTTTCAGAATGTACTTTGGGGTGGTCTTCACATGTAGAGAAGTGATTCGTTTCATCAAAGACCATGCACAATGCCTGATGTGTTCACATCTACAATTTTTCATTCCAGCAAGTGCCTTACAGTTACCTCAGTCTGAGCACCTAATCAGTCACATCAACGAAAGGCAAGGTCTGAACGCCGTAATACAATGCTACTTGCTACCCCAGCGCCGCGAGGATTTCAACACAGAACCTGAAACAAAATCCAACTACTCCTTGAGACTTTATTTATTTTTATGTAGAGTTGGTGACCCCAAGACTGCTTGGTCATTTCATTCTCACAGGAAGAAGACTGTACTTAGGTTTCGGAGAGGGGAGGAATTTAACCTTTGGCCTGCAGCACATCAGCCAGAAGTCCCTGTCTCCCTGATTTCATTTTATTTATAAGTAGATAGCACCAGAAGGTACTTATCCATCAGATTAAAGTGAGCGTAGTTAATAACGAAGAAAATCCAAGGAAGAGGAAATTGAGTTTAATGTCCACAGTGAAGTCTCATGGAACTGCACACAATTACAGGCAGGCTTTGTTGGTTGGGTTTTATTTTGTGTTTGTTTTTTTTTTCCCCCCCCTTTAAAGAAAGACTTCTGGGATTTCAGGACATTTAACAGACCACCCCCACATTTCAAATAGCTTACTGCTTATGAGCCCTGTGCCCTGACTCCTACAGGCCAAGGAAGTCCTGGCATTTCTGAGGGACAAAGTGGAGCTCTGCGAAGGAGTTTATATTTCTCCTAACAACTGTAACATCCTCAGAAAGCTGCTTCGGTTTGGTCTATCTTCTCCAGGCCCACAAGGCAAAGCTAGGGGCAGACATAATTGTCACTTACTTTGTTTTGTTGTTTAACTCGCTATAAAGTAAATTTTAACACTAATTTGTCCTTGAGAAGAAGTTTAAATTCATCATCTGTATGAAAAGCTTTGGAGGTTTTTTCCTCTTGGAAAAAAATCAAGATCTAGGAGGATCACAAATAGGCAGCTGTCAGTTACTCACTCTCTAGCAACTCCCTGAGACAAGACGGAGAGAACAACAGAGAAATCCAGGGCCTGAGGAGCAGCTGCAAAAGTCTAAATATTATAATCCTCTATTCAGAGTATGAGTCATTAATATTTTGTACCTTAAAATCTCTCCCCACTCTCCTCCAGGAAGGAACATATTTCACTCTTACCAACTTCTACTGTCCCAGGTACAAGCCACCTGGCAATTTTTGCTAGGCCGCTTCTGCCACGCTGGTTCCCAGACCATCCTTATCTTTCGGCTTGGACAAACTGAAGTTCTTGGAAGGAGCTCCAGCAGATCATTTGCTTTTCAAGTTCTATTCCCATGTCATGAACTTATCCTTCTTCCATATAGGCATCACAATTCCATCCTTCACTGCATTACCTTTCTTATATTTTGTCAAACTCTCCTTCCAAAAGTCTTAGTAACATGTCAGACTGAGAATTATATGGAGACATGACACTGAGCTGATAAATCAGAGACACAAGCAGCACACGCAGTAGAAGACCCCACAATTAGTAGAGTTTCTGAGAAGAAATGTCTATATAGACATACCACCAGGCATCTTTTAGCATCTGAACATTCATACAGCATCCAGAGGAAAAGGAATATGGCAATCCTTTTGATATGTGATTTTAAAGTGTTAGCCTTTGTCCTAACCTACTTGCTGCTAGGAGCAACATCGCTTACATAAACTATACATTTTTAGAAAACCTACACTGAAGACTCCCCCTCCCCGCCTCCCTTTGTCACAAGGTATTGTTGATGTGTATTATAATTTACATGGCATACTTTGCCTTATGGGTTTTAGTAAATGCTTTTATTCCAGCATGTTTTATGTAACAGACTAGAAACAAAAAAGTAAGAATTTTGAAGGATCAAAATCTTGCAACTGATGTTATAATTTAAGCTCAATTTATATTCAGATTGATTACTAAAAACTCATGCCTGGAGCCAGAAGACACTGCCTGCAAGGGTGACCATTACCCTGTCACTAGGGTGTTTTCCACATCTATTTGCAACAAACAGCATATGCAGCCAAATTTCCACATCTATTTGCAACAAACAGCATATGCAGCCAAAATGCCTACTGATCTGTCACGGGATGGCAACCGGTCCACTCAGAATTAAATTTTACCTACTGGATGTGTACACCTGATGACAAAAATACCCAGGAGTCCACAAGACTGAGTTTAGCAGTAGCCTCCCCTGCTTGCTTGTTCAGTATCAGCATTGATGAATTAATAAATCGTTCTTTCATTTTGGTAATTTATAGCTGCTGCTGTGATGGCTGACATAATGTGGGGACAGCTCCTGGTCAAAAGAATAAAGCTCAGTATCTCCAGCTAAGATACATAAAATCAAATTTATTCTTACTCTCTGTCTAGCACATAGGATGAAAGACGCCTCATTTCAATGATATACAAGTACACAATAATATTTCCCAATGTACAAAGTCTTCTCAATACAGGACATTTCTATTACTTTAAAGGAGCATAAAGTCTCCTATACAGGGTCAGAGCTAGGTCAAGATTGCTAGATTTTTCCAGGATGTGAGAGTTTTGCAGAAGTAGACAGAGAGAGACACTCTCGATTAATCTGTGACAGGTAGAAAAATGTTCTTATTTAGGAATCCGAGCGAAGTTTTAGTCTCTAAGATTTGGCAGCTGTATGCCATGAAGATAGGATTTCTTTAAGTACTGCTTGCTGAATCCAGGTTCATTAGTTTGCATCAATGTCAAACACTCACTATACAACACATTCTCATCTCATGGAAAGGAGGCACCTGAGAAGCTTTTCATAGTGACACTGGGTGTTAGAGATGTAATTCAACCTGTTTCACAGTCCAGAGTGCTGCTTCGGTTAGTTAGACAGAAGCTGGAAGATGGTGTGGAGAGACAGAAAAAGTTATACTTGTCATGTTCCTCTTTCTCAAGTGATGCTCTGCTCTGCTTCATATGCTTAATGGGAAGGGACAGATGACGTTGGGAGTTCTCTGTCAAGCACTACAGGTACTAACGAAACAAGGCAATTGGCAAGTTAGTCCTGTACGACATGAACAGTAGCAATACTACTAGAGTGCCACAGAAATATGCTAGCACATCATATTGAAGCAGCTTTGGGTACTGACTGACCCAGAAGATAGTTAGGCATGGGGGGTGGCAACAGAGTAATTGATAAAATCACAGTCCTAAATATAGACTCTGAAACACAACCTTATCTTCCTCTTTTATGGTGTGTCAACATATACTTCATGTGCAAGGTAAACTAAAGACAAGTGACTGCACCACCAAAAAAATAAACTTACCTATCCTACGGAAAAACTGATTTCATTTTATTCCATGTATAACTCAGAAAAACGTATGTGTACACTGCCTACATGGAATATTTAAATCCAAAAACTGGCTCAAAATTTCAGCCATGAAACCGTGATATTAGGAAACACCCACCATATGTTGTACAGACACAACATTACATGTTGTCCCATTAAAACATTATGCACACGCCAAGTCATCAGACATTTCACTTCACAGTAGATATGATGCTCCTACACAAACCTTTAATAAATATGGAAAGTGCTCAGGCCGAGATCTTAGTGTCTGTCCACATACAAACAAGCTGTGACCACAATTTTTAAAAGGGAGCAAAAAAGATATTTCAAATTTAATTTTCAGCTTTAAATGCTTGCATTATAAAGAAAATAAAACATAAAACTTACAGGTTCAACAAATTCAAATTTCTTTTTCTCTTGTACTTCTTGAATTTTAAAAACATATTCTAATGATGCTTCATAAAAGTTTTGATGTTCTCTGTCAATCTGTGTATCTGCCTAAAAGACAAAATCAGTGTAGACAAGATTAATTTAATCTCATGATTGCTTTAAAAACAATTTTGTCATTAACAAACAGATCTTCCATAAGATTACTTTACAAGCTTCATGGGTTTCAGTTTTCTTTCTGAAAATTAAAATACCTACTTAAAATAGATAAACACAAGTTTAAGAAGCTAACACTACACATTTTAGCCTCATGCCTTTTCCCCAGGCCTTCTTGATTTCTAATTTCTTTTTGCACTTTTAATAGTCTAGTTTTTAGGAGAGCCTGGAGGTGGGGGGG
>NW_010239571.1:0-9458 GCF_000690775.1 Eurypyga helias | reverse complement strand
GGGGGGGGGGGAAAGTGGCAGTAGGAATTCTGTCATTGGTATATGGAAAGTTTAGAAAAAGAAATAGAAGAAAGTAGGATAGGAATTAAGGAAAGGCAAAAAGATTAATATCTGTGTTGAAATGTTTGGTATCGGATGCACTGAAATATGTGTATTTCTCAGCTTCAAGTACCTTCCCAAAAAGTATTTCTTTCTTAAATAGACTGTCTTTAACAATGACATCTTGGAACTTATTATTTCACAGTACGAGTCACAGGCTCTTGGAATATAAACACATTTCAGTCCTTAACCTCATAAATCAATTATTTTTCATGTTTTACTTTTCAAATGCAAGAACTACAAGGCAATAGTTGTCAGAAGTGCCTGAATAACACCACCTGACATGCAAGTTTAGTACCAAAACAAAGTCTTCTGCCTAAACAATTAAGAACTAAATCTTATCAGCTGATAAGAGTAATGGGCTTTTATCCTCAGTTTAAACAACCCATGGGAGAGGGACCTAGCAGACAAGGAGTGTAGTATGTAGATAACACCTAGAAGAGATGCAGATTCCATTTTAATTCATCCTTCTTTATAACAAATCATTTTCTCAAGCAAATCTGTTTTGGGCTGCATTAGTTAGGGTTTGGTCTTAGGTCAAAAAGAAATTTTATCAAGTATTGGCAATATGAGTAAAACCAGTTCAGCTATGTTTGACATATGCCAGTTAAAATATAGCAGTACACTTCTGTATATTGTCTAGTTCAATTCTGGCATTATAAAATAACAAATATGGGAAAACTGGAAAAGCTAGATGTTGCCTTCACTTGATAGCAAACACTAAAACAGTGAACACATCATAACAGAGGTTTAGTACTTTAAACAGTACAACTGCAAAAGTCAGTGTTTTCCTTCAGGAAGGACTTGCTCATCAATAGCACCACATATAATTAACATGGCATCTTTAGTTAAGGACATGGCACTATTGTGATTCGGCCACATAGCCTCTTAACAATATTGCTCCACTTCCCCAGCACGGTGCACTAGCACTACTGGAAAGCATGGGTTTCAACTATGTCTTTCAAGTGATTCACTACTACCATTTCCTTCCCATGCTTATAAAAAATTAAGCAGGAAATTAAGTACAAATCTAATATTATGAAGCAGAAACCGAGTAGTCAAAATTCCAATAATTAAGGCCTTTACCACAGAATTAACTCTGCCATGTGCTATTCATATAGTGTGTCCAGCTACTGTTTTCTTTGGTACTTTGTGTTAATAATTCTATTTCACAAAAAATACATCACAAAGGCACTGCTACATAGCTGAGCAGAACCAGGTGCCAGCTCTCCGGGACATGATCCAGCAAGCCCTTGCTCACAGAAGTGCAGTCAACAAGCACTTGAGACAGACCTCAGCTCTCACATCTAATTGTAAGCAAAAAATAGAATCTGGGTTTAGAAATGAACTGTTTCAGGCTTCAACTCAGCAAAAGTATTTAGACATCTAATTAAATCCATCTCTATTCTGAACAGCATTTAAGCAGACTGTAGTTGTAATGATACTTATGACAGCGCAAGTGCCATCTCAAATATGGATGGGTTCCTAAATTAGGGCCATAATCACCACTAGCGTATAGGGACTAAATCATAATTTCCAAAATACATCTTCTGTAGAAGTTTATGAATTCGTGTGAACACCAAGGATTCAGATTTGTAAGAACCACTTTGAAAGTGATTTTAAAGTTTCAACAGCTGAAAAGATTTTCACACACTTTTCTACAACTTCAAACAGCATGTGAAAAATAAAAAGATTTGATGGATATGATTTTGAGTCTCTAGTATGATATGTAGTTACAGTGCATAATATTTTCATTGATGTAGGATATCACTAAAACGTATAGCAGAATTTCACTTGGAGACTCAAGCCTTTGCTCTATATTTATACCTGATTCTGGTACAGATTTCAGAGAAATAAAATCAGGAATTTATTAACTTTTTCACATCACTCAATTCTGACCATTTTCAACTCCACTGTGGATTTCCATAGGCAGTGAAAAGATAGTATTATGAAGTTTCTTTTTGAAGCTAAAGGAAAAAGAGTCTAATTATCTATGCAAATTGCAGAAGCAGTCTTGCAGGCTCTTAAAATATCCAACACATTTCAATTAGATGAATATATGCAAACCACTCTCTATAGAATATGTTCAGACCATAAAACTTTAGATGCCTAATTAAGGTGCTTTCAATTGCACTCAAGCGAGACACGTAAAACAGCCCAATGCAGTGTGAGAACTACTCCTCACTCATACAAGTACCCTTTAACCCACGTAATGTGATGACGTATGAAGAAACCTCAACCATTCAAAGAAGCAGTGGGTTAAAAAAGGAATATTTTTCAGTGTGACAGTAGCACTGTCACAAAATGGTATTCCCCTCTCACGAAATGCATGACGTGAGCCTTGAGGCATGGACTTCCCTTCACTTGTGTTGAGAACTAAAGCCCCCGCCGTCAGCGCCACTTGGTTCTTTGCTTGTGCCTTGGCTCTGCTCTGGGCTGCCCCAACAAACCCTGACTTGGACATATGGGCTATAAACTGGGCTCACCCGAACCACCTTGGATGTCAGTCAACAGCCATCACTTGGATGTTGGGCCAGGAATTGGTGCTTGGCCTCCTTTTACTTACAGCACAGGTACAGACCAAAATTCCCCCCAGTTGCCATTGTGGGTGTAATTTGCTATTGTACCTTCTACTTATGCTGGGCCTGTGTTGCTGATTCAGCACACCTACAGCTGCATAAAACCCGGGAAGACACAAAGGACAAGTTATGCCCGAGACACTTTACAAGAAGGGCATCCAGAGAAGCAAAAAACCTCAGCCTCACAAGATTTTTAAGTGCAGAGATGTCACTTAAGGACACAGCGGAAAAAATTATTCTGGTTTTCCATCAGTTTATATACTTGAGCCAAATCCACTGTTATTGTACCACAGTTTATTAGATTCACAGTTGTTACTTTTCACTTCAGTTGCTGTTTTTAGACTGTAATTCTTCTCATGTCACAAGAGTAAAATATTTATTTTACTTTAATACTATTCTAGAGTAAATAGGTGCTTAGTTCACTTTTCCACATTTTTATAAGATTTTTTTTCCCCGCTCGGCTGGTGCTTAGCCTCTAACAGAACTGCTTCTTTATCAGTCCACAGGATATTTAGGAAAAGTGAAAGCTGTACATATAAAAGTTTGACATACAAGAGGAACAATTAACCAATCCTACATAACTAATATTTTATTTAGACTGATTATTATGTAGACAGCAATGGCATAAATATTATGAGAAATTTTGAATTCCTAAGCCTCATTTAATTCTCATTATAGCACTATTGATAAACATGAAAAAAAAATCCCACCATTTGTGATGGAGTACTGGCCACATCTTCTGTGAAAACTCCATCTGCAAACTAATCCTCATGATTTAAGAATCACAGTGACAAAAGTAATTCCATCAAAATAATTTTAAACTACTTTTGGCACAAAACCCAAAGTGTCATTAATAACCAATTTTTGGTTTTACTGTAATTTGCCTCAAAGACAAATCATAATTATTTCTATCAGCATACTGAAAAGGACTAGAATCCTCCTGTTGAGCTAGAAGTTTTCATGGTTTGGTTTTTTTTTTTTAACAGAAAATAATTAACCACAGAGACTCTTCAAAGCTGAAGTTGTGGATACAATTTCAGAGCACACTGCTGCAATCTCAAGATACAGTGAAAAAGAGGAAAAAAGAAGCATTAAAAAGCATCAGTAAAGTGATCTCAGTTCAGTCTCCCAGATTAAAATTTATGTGAAACAGAAGCATAATTTCATCAAGTAATAAATTAAAAAGCAAAAAAAGCAATTAATTATTTCACTTTCAGAAACTTCAGATATATCCTATAAAAGTCACTTTTTAGTTGTAGTAAAAGAATCCCGTTGCTGCAACCAATAAACATTAGCTATACTTGAAGGACACGAAGTTGGACATGTAGAACATTGCCTTGTTAAAATATTTAACTCTTACTAGGGTCACATTAATCCCACTCAAGAATTTATATTCACAACAAGCATGACTACAAGAAATCACCACAATGTCACATTAAAAAAACACAGCATGTCTTGAAGAGAAACAGGTTGTTACCCTGATCGCTATGCAAATGTGAAACTGGGTAAGAGCGTGTTTTATGCTTACATCTTGCAAATGAGATTCTTTCTTCTTTGCTGACAAATTTAAGTGCTTCTCTAGGATGGAATAATATTTCTCACTTTCCTTGTCAAACTTCTTCTTCCCATCCTGAAAAATAAAACATCGCCAAGTAAAATACGTGACTAAACATCACAGCTAATTTAAGTTAAAAGAAAGAATAGGTGCTAAAATATGCCTGGTTCTAAAGCCATTTTTGTTGGTTTTAGGGTGTAATTCTGAATTGGGCCTGAAGATACTAGGTGGACTGATTCAATTATTAAACGCAATATTAAGCAGAATTTTTCCCACAAATAATAAATCTATGAAGAGACTCACACTGTTTCCAATAATAAATACACATGAGGTTTTATGTAGGTGGCATCTTGCTAAACAGACATTTAACGCAAAATAATCTTCCCCAAATTTTATAAATGTACCTACCTGTCACACTGTCTTTGCTGAATAAAAACATTGTGGAAGAGGCAAGCAAGCATAACAAATTTGATGATGATACAGACTTATCCTTTGCATTAAGGCTAATATGCTTATTTTCCACCCACACTCTCAAAATATGAGAATGATGGAAAAGCACGTATGTGGTTGCAAAAGGAAACTGGTCCAAAAGTCTGTTTCCAATAATATTTTTATGTGTCTCAATATTTAAGCTTGTCTCATTTAAAAGTGTTATCCTGCCTTTTTCCTTTCCCACTCCTCTTTTTTCCCATCACGTGCAGACAATCCTCAGATTAACACGGTAAGACTACTTTAATACATGAAAATACTAAAGACAGCTACTGTTATGAGTAAATGAAGAAAGATCTTATTTTCTGTAATCTAATTTAGAATTTATACTTCAAAATGTTTTTAATTAGCTATTCTGAAATTTAACAAAAAGCTTTCTCAAAAGCTTTTCCATGTTTCAAGAAGTGCCAAATTTCAGGAAAGAAGAGATTAATTGAAGTAAATATCCTATCAGAGTATTATTAAAGATAAAATGGTAATTTAAAATTATTAAACTATCATAATTAAAAGCAACTCTGCCAATGATTTTTGCAATCATAGCTAAATCCTAATGGTTCTTTCTAATAATTAAAAAGTTGAATATTTTTAGAAAAGAAAGAAAACTCAAGATGACCAATCCTACTTACACATGTGCAAAAGATATTGATGGTGGAAAAACTAATTACTGGACAGAGAGGGTGGTGAGGCACTGGAACAGGTTGCCCAGAGAAGCTGTGGATGCCCCATCCCTGGAAGTGTTCAAGGCCAGGCTGGATGTGGCTTTGAGCAACCTGGTCTAGTGGAAGGTGTCCCTGCCCATGGCAGGGGGGCTGGAACTAGATGATCTTTAAGGTCCCTTCCAACCCAAACCATTCTATGATTCCATGACATAATGCAGTAACATCGTCATCTTCAGAACTGTAGTGATTCTTTTTCTGACTTCTTTCTCCCTAGAAATTGTTATATACCAAACCAAGTAAGTAGCCTGCATTGTAGCACCAGACTGTTTTTCTTTGTCGTATCATGGGAAAGTCAGGTCAGTTAGAGAAATAAGGACTAAAAGTACTTATTTAAATCCATGAATGAAAACTTATCAACTAGCTGTAACAACAAGCCATTTACTGATTAGCTCCAGTGACTGAAGTTCACAATAGTTATAATACTAGATTAATAAACACATCATATACTTTCTATGCTGCAAAAAGTTCAATTATATTTGGTATGAAAAATATGCACAATTTAACAATCTCATTACCTTACAAAACACACCATATGTAAAAGAAGGCACTTGACCCAACAAAATACTAATTAACAATATAGAAAAATTCCCAATGCCTTCCATATTTAATTTCATCTATGCAGACATGAGGGAAAAAAGGAAAAAAAAAAAAATTGCATTTTGCCTAGCAAGGGAAAAGAAGTCATATGAATTATCTTCCAAAATATTTCACAAACACATTCTTAAAAGAGAGAGAGAAGGCAGAAAGCAGGCAGGGCTCTCCAAATGACTGATTAGCCAAGAAATCAACTTTTGTGTGACTGAAATAACATGTTGGTTCCACAGTTCTACTGGGGAATAATGAAGTGCCAGGTCTTCATGATCAAGCAAGAACAACATAACTATCTCAACATCTCCTTTGGTCACAGAAATTCAGTTCAGCTGATCACACACCACAGATATGTTATCTTTTTTGAATAAAAAGTGCAGTCAGTTGCATACTGTCTTATCTTCTGAGATAATAATGATACAGTGCTGGACTAAAAAAAAAAAATGAACTGGATTGTTTTAAAATCCACGTAACATAGGTGGCAAAGTCACCATCGAGGAAGTCCTCAAGTCACAAACTGAACTGACGCAATCAAAAATGCAAAGATAATTACAAGAGATGCAAGAGTCTGAAGTCTAAGCTGCTTGGTGAGCATCAGAGAAATACATGAAAATGGGACTTGGCCACCTGAAATTGCTCCTTTTCTATCATACAGCATGTCAAACGCACATCAATGCCAAGAGAGATCCATTTACACAGCTAATGGGGCTCCCAATGCGCCAAATCCAGCCACTTACATTTTGTGGTAACATCTGCAACAAAACCTGTGAATTACATTAGCTCTTCCCTTTATATGTAAAAAGGAAAATAAAGAAAGTAAATGATCACATCTAAACAGATAATACTTCCCCAAGAACAAGAAAAATAAGAATTCAAATAATCTAATTGTTGTTGCAAGGCACCTTGTATCTCATGTGAAGTTTCACAAAGACCTTTGTGGCACCACCTGTGATGACATGCAGAATCTGATGGCTCTCTTGGCACTGCCGGACCCCTCCCAGAATGCCCCTCTCTTCTCTACAAGATCAGGTCAAACCACCACCCTCACAGCTTTTACACCAGTTAAGAGAAAACTAACAGCTTGGAGCTTCCTTGATACCAGGACAACTTCTGGCACAAGCACAGTGTTTCCAGGTTTCACAACCTGTGAACTTCTTCATTTTTTCCCAGGTTTTAACATAAGAAAATTCCTCCATATAAAGACAGAAGTGGACAAAGTAAGAAGAATAAATAGAAGCAGACTAAGAATAAAGAACACTTGCGGTTTTGACTGACTTAGTGTCTCTACTCAGGGATACTTCTGGGAATAAGGCTGCAGTGCCAGCAGGACAGTGTTTCTGGCACTGTACTGATCACTCAGACATGTTTCTGGGAAAAGTCTAAAAAATACTGGCCCTCATAGGTGAGTGAGTTCCCTCGCTTGAAAGGTCCTCTGCTATGCCAGTAAAAACCAAATGTTTGAATGTGCTGAAGCCCCAAGAACTGTTTACTTCATAAAAATTAACAAAAAAAGACAGACTCAGAAGCAGGTGATTCATTTTCTGGAAGAGAAGAAACTCTTCAGTTTATGCCAAGATAATTCTCACCTCGCACATGCAGCCGGTGACTCACAGCACACAGGCGCATCCTAAATGGAGTCACAGACTTACTCCATTCCAGCTTTAGCCTTTTCTTCTGCAACCCTCCAAACACTCTTATACACAGCTGCTGCCCAAATTAATCATCTGAATCCTGGTCCCAGCAATCTGTTCCCATGAGACTGAGAATCCTGCTTTTCCACATGCCAGGAGGTTTACAAAGAAAGTTTCCATGCGAAACTCTCTCCTCAAAGCCTAGGAGACAGAGATTGCCTCTGCCTCTACATACCACGCTGGCTCAAACCCCAAGGAGAAGAGAGATGTGGTTGCATAGAAAAGCTCGTGCTGTGTCATTACTGGGACAGCACCAGTTATAAAACAAAGCATAAGGTACGCGGCCATAGGAAGATGCCGTTCTGACCTCTGCACTGTCTCTTGTTCCCTTAAGCCTCCAGCTACCTTTCTTCCTTGAAGGCCCTTCCTGCAAGTCAGCCTCATCCTTTCTCTTTGCCCTGGAAACTTATTAATAATTTCTGTCAAAATATCAGCTAGAACATACGAAAAACCACATGAGAAAATTAAGAGGGTACAATTAAAAGAAATCTAAACACAAAAAAAGAGAACTTACAAAATGCTAATCCTTGATGTATTTTACACTGATGTGTAAGTCATCAATACCTTTTGTGCATATCACGTTCTGAAGACTCTAAGCACTGTAAACGGCTCTCTAGAGTTCTGTCAGAATTCTGAGGTGGGTCAGGACACTGAGCCTTAAATCAGTCCAAAAATATTTACATTTACCAATGCTTCAAAATTCTATCAACCCCATTAGGAAAGCCCTTACCCAAACGCTCGGCTTCTAGCATGTAAGTCTTTCACTGACTTCCAGTGCCCTCTTGAGAGAGTGACGTCATGTAATACCACCCTTCGTGGAGAGGGTGGTGAAGCACTGGAACAGGTTGCCCAGAGAAGCTGTGGATGCCCCATCCCTGGAAGTGTTCAAGGCCAGGCTGGATGAGGCTTTGAGCAACCTGGTCTAGTGGAAGGTGTCCCTGCTCATGGCAGGGGAGTTGGGACTAGATGATCTTTAAGGCCCCTTCCAACCCAAACCATTCCATGATTCTATGAATACCAGATCCAGGTTTAATACCTGGTTTTGTTCTCTCTGCTTAGTTTTCCCCTACAGTTTTATTTCAAAACCCATTAGACAATTTCCAAAAAAGATAATTTTGTCTTTTCAGAAATAAATTTTATTCAAGATCCCACTAATTATAGATATGCCTCTTCGAAGGTTAAGTCAAAAGATGTTCTATCCATCTTGTTTTACAGATATGTACGGCTGTGCAAAGATCTGACATTGATTATTAAAAAGATGACTCAACTGAGTCAGATGATTTTTTTTCTGTTCAGAAATATTTTGATTCCATGCTGTAACTAATCATATGCATGCAACAAATTGCTGGCATAATTCCTACAAATTTTAACCACAAGTTGTATGTTTGGATGTAAAGCAGAAAGAGCTATATTTTGAAGCTGACTTGTTTTTTCAAGTGTGAAAATAAAGAAATTGGACATTTTTTAAGCGGTATAAGTATGCTGCTACTTTGTGTGCAGTATTTAGTGTTAAAGTTGCTCTATTATCTTCAGGAATATTATATAAATATTCCTCTTTATTTTTCATGAAGAGCCTTTGCCATTCTTCTCATTTATTTACATTTTTTCTAGTTGCAATAACTTTTGGTGCTATACTTATGTATTAGCATAGCTTAGCTAAATCTTACAGCTGTCCCTAAATAAAATACTTTAACTCTTTCTTTCCCCTCAGAATTCACAGAACCATAGAATCACAGAA